>NC_056736.1:543871021-544046021 GCF_019279795.1 Protopterus annectens
TTGATTATATAATTATAATAATACATCAATAGATATCAATATCAATACCCACACATTGGACACCCTTTTCACTTTTTAGTGTATGTGCCTAGACATTACGATATCGCACTTGACCCAGGTTGAACATGCGCACTAAAGAATAGAGACGTTATTCATACGTCGCACATAGGAATCAGTAAACATTGACTTGAACAGAGAGGGTCGCAACATGTACGCTATAACAAATAATAAATACTATATATACATCTGGATTATTTGGATAAGGGGTAAGTAAGCACGTATATACGTAAAATGCAATGACCTAGACTGTAGACCCCGATCTAATGTCAGGTAAATTGACTAATTTCAACCAAAGTCCTTATGACATGCAGTTCTAATTCGTTTCAATGGTCCTACGCAGACTGTTAAAGGCGTATTAGATAGTACTGTGAAGAATGCTATGTGACAAGTTTTACTGTGGACTTAGAAGCAATAGGTTTTGGTGTTACAGGAACTGCAATACTAGCTAAAATGTTCGGTATCCAAAATCAAGTTCCGTTGTTACAGGAGAAGGCGCACTGATTAAGAGCGTGTGTGTTTTTAAATTGTTTATAGACTTTAGAAACATTCCTATAAGGTTTCTGACGATTTCAGGCAATTTTATTATTAAAGGTTGCGCTGTTTTAATTAAGCAGGTTTTAATTAAGCAAGTTTTATTAAAGGTGTGTTTGCGTAACTTCACAGGAAGTTACGCTTCTGGTAATTCAACAATGATTGGGTGAAACGAATTTATACAGTGTATTTAAACATTTTGCTTTATTTTTATACTTGTCTGATGAAGCGGGTGTGCCGCCCGCGAAAGCGCTTACCTATACAATAAAAGGATCTGTTTTTTAAGTATTTCTAGTTCGTTGCCACAATTTGTGCTTTATACGAGCGTGAGACTTTGGATATTCGAGGTGCCATTCATTGTACCTGTGATTTTGAACTTTTAGTGCTCCTTCCTTGTTGAGGTTTGGTTGTCTACATATATATATATATATATATATATATATATATATATATATATATATATACACACACACACACACACACACACACATATACATACATATACATATATGTATATACATATTATATATACACATATATATATATATATATATATATATATACATATATGTATATATACATATACATACAGATAAACGTAGAATAATAAAACCAAAAACCCAAAATGGCATATAATTGAAAGTGGTAGAAACCAGTAGATGAACGAGCATTCAGACAGAGGATCAAAAATGGCATCTGGACTGGCTTCAAATAAGTCCTAAAGACTATACGTCTTGACATCATCTTTATACCCTGCACAGTGTGCTGGGAGCATGTGTGTGACGTACAGCGTACCCTTTACAACCAGATGGCTTTGGTATACTGGCTGGACATTGGGTAGCCCTTGGCAGGGGATTTATATTGTACAGTGACTAAAGGGGATGCTGCCAGCCCAGCTAGCTGGAATTTTGTAAATAATTATATGTCAATGGTGAATATCGAAATGATTTATACAAGATGCTTGTGTTACAAATGTATTAGAACTGTAAGTCATGTGTATATCAAACTGCTTGCATAGACGTGTGTGTGTGTGTGTGTGTGTGTGTGTGTGTGTGTGTGTGTGTGTGTGTGTGTGTGTGTGTGTGTGTGTGTGTTGAAAAAGTATTTGTAAAATGCTTGTGTTTAAAATGGATCCACAGTGTGCCCTACTGGAAGAGAACAGAAATGTGCATGCACTACTGTAACTGTTTAAATATATATATTTTAACAGTGGAAACTGGAATATAGGAAGTTAACTTCAGTCCAGCAAACTACAGAAAAATAACTGAAATTAACTTATTTTATGGCTAGGCCATAACATATTGTATATTTCTATTTTCAATGCACCAAGAGACGGTGTCTGTACTAGGAAACCTTCTGTACTGTCTTCAGGCTGAACTAGTTACTAGTCTTGAAAGCATGAAGGAATGCAATTGTTTTATGACTTTCAGCATCTGCCAGAGATCTAAGGATAAGCCCTTGTCTGTATATTTTTACAGGATAGATGCTAAATACTGCCAGCTTCAACAATGGGAGGTTTGGCCTGGGGACTAGAAGTCAGATGACAAGAAATAATGTCATTCTGCAAGCTATCTCAGTAGTAGTATTTGAGATATTATTTTGAGAAGTCTCTTAGTGAGACGGAGCATTCTGTATTCGGTCTTGGACCTTACAAGAAGACCCATTCACCACACACCTGCCTTGCTCTATTAGTAAGTTCTTAAGTTATAGTAATTAGCCAGGAATATAGTGAAGTGTAGTTTAGATATTTTTCTTTATTTGAGACTGTCCTGCAAGGTTGTTTTAAATATTTCCTGTGGTTTTGAACTCTGATGTCACTGTGAATAGACATATACATATTTAGTATTGTCTTCTTCTTTTATTTATTATTATTAACCTTTATTAGGTTATTAACATTTCATTGTAACTGATCTGTGTAGAGATATTGAAGTTTTGATAATACTTGCATATTTATTTGGTGACACTGTGTGAGCCACTCCTAATAGCAAAGCCTTGCTCTTAGTCAAACTACCATTTGTGTTAATATTACACAGTAAGATTGGACACCCTTTTTTAAGAGCTTTAAAGTAGCTCATAAGGCGTTCTGGTGCCAGTAGTAGCTACCTTATAGTCTGGGCAGAAGGAGGCATAGCTAGTAAACCTGTGCCAGCCTTTCCCAGGTGTGTGTGTGTGTGTGTGTGTGTGTGTGTGTGTGTAAAAGAAACATCAAAGTGTGTGTGTGTCAGCTACTTGGCAAAGGACATGAAGCACTGGTTGGAGAGAGAGAGAGAGAGAGGGTGCTGGAGGTCTTGACTTGTGCCAGTGGGGACTCTTATGGGGGATCTGGAGAAACAAACCCCAGACTGACTGTGGTCTCTGTGTGCTCTTAAGGGAAATTGCACTTGATGCAAAGAGCTGCATCTGGAAATAGTGTGTGTGCACCCGTCACCCTCCCAGTGAAGGTTGCCAGTGGAGAGGATTGAGGCTCCCTGATCGGTAGTTGGCAATGATGGGTCATCACACACAGAATACTGCAATACAGAAGGACATCCAGAGATCCAACCATCAAGAAAAACAAAAGACAGAGCAAATAAAATTCAATTCATCTTTGTCATATGTACTAGAGACAGCGTCACAAAGCACAATGAAATTCTTATTCTGCAAGTCTTCCAGCAACATATAAAAACAATTAACAAGAAGTAATCTAAGACAACAAAGAGACAATATCAATAAAAATATCAGTAAATATACGTAACTGTGCATAAGAGTGCATTTGTGTGAATAAAAGCTTGTTTTCATCCAAATGTGAGCCAACCTACAATACTGGAGGGAGAGAGATTGTATATAACATTAATTTAACAGTCGAATGGCTTGAGGTACAAAACTGTCTTTCAGCCTGGTTATTTTGGCCACCATGCTCGTGCAATGCCTCTTTGAAGGGAGCAGCATGTTGTGGGTGGGTAGTGTCCATGATGGTGTTTTGGGCACTCCTAAAAACTCTTTTGGTGTAGATGTCCTCCAATGCAGGGAGTGTTACTCCAATGATGTTTTATACATTATTACTCTCTGCAGAACCTTGCAATCCTGTATTGTACTATTCCCGAACCATACTACAATAGAGCGGGAGTGAATGCTCTCAATTGTAAATCTGTAGAAGTTGCAGAGGATGGTGTCGGGCATGCCAAACTTCCTCAACCTTCGCAGAAAATACAGTTACAGTCACTGCCAGCCTTCTCAGAAAATACAGTTACAGTCACTGTCAGCTTTTCCCCATCAGGTCTGTGATGTTACGATTCCGGGTAAGGGCCTCATACAGACTAATTTGAATGTAGCCACTTCTTCCACCTCAGACTCACCAATATGTAATGGTAAGTACTGCCCCTCTATTCCTCCAACTAGCAATAATCATCTCTTTCATTTTGCTGGTATTGAGAGAGATTACTGTTCCAAAACCACTTCACAAGGTTCTCCACATCCCTCCTATACGCTGACTCATCAACCCCAGAAATCAATCCAATGACTGTTGTATCATCTGCAAATTGGACAATACTGGTGTCATGATGAGAAGCAACACAATCATAAGTGAAGAGGGTGTACAGCACTGGACTCCGCAAACAGCCTTGTGGAGTTCCTGTATTTATTATTATGGTTTTAGAGCTGTTATTCTGTAGCCTGACTGACTGTAGTCTGCCTGTTAAAAAATCCAAGACCCAAATGCAAACAGTTGGTGGCACACTCAGCATGGGCAGCATATTAATGAGCTTCGTTGGTATCACCATATTGAAAGCCGAACTACAATCAATAAACAGCAATCGAGCATAACAGTCCTTATTCTCTAAATGCATAAGAATTGTATGCAATCTTGCACTGACAGCATCCTCTGCCGACCTACTTGGTCTGTATGCAAATTGCAGGGGATCCATTTTATGAGGAATAACTGACTGAATATGACTCAGTGATTCTCTCAAAGCATTACATCACTATGGGAGTCAATGCAGTCAGCCAGTCGTCATTCAGGCATTTGGCTTTGCCCTTTTTCGACAGGGGAATAATTGTGGTTGCCTTATAACAAGTCAGTGGGAATGATACTGTGAAAGCTGTTAGTGCCTCCTCTCTGCTCCTTTCTCTTATGGTGCTACCCTTTAACTCAGTGTTTTGGACGTCAAACTGGGCAAAAAATTCACTGAAATCGTCAGGTGAAAACTGGCTGAGAGTAGTCATCCCCTCTGCCTTTGTTTCTGTAGCCTATGATATTTTCCAGGTCTTGCCACATACGCCTTGTATCAGCAGTCGAATAACAGCCTTCCAGCTTATGATTGTAATTTTCCTTTGCTGCACTGATAGCGCTTTGTAAGTCGTATACAGATTTTTATATTCGCTGATATTGCCTGATGCATATGTCTTGGAGCGGGCATGAAGCAAACCTCTTACTTAATCCATGGTTTACTACTTGGATATATTCAGATGTCTTTATGGGGCACAATGAGGAAAGTGCATATGCTTATGTATCTGGAAACTACTGAACTATGTTCCTCCAGATCAACAATAATATGCTCATTCACAGCAGCTGTCATAAAAACATCCCACAGAGTACACTGAAAACAATCCTAAAGCTCCCGTTCACATTCCTCTGTGCACGCCTTAACAGTTTTTCTTACAACGGGAACTTGTCTGTGGAGCTGTCTGTATGCCAGGTAGAGAAATACAGAAGTATGATCAGCTTGACCAAAATGAGGGAGAGATACAGTCCTGTATGTCCCCTTCACATTACTGTACACATGGTACAGCCTTGTATGCCCCCTTCACATTGCTGTACACATGCTACAGCCTTTAAAGCCCCCTTCACATTACTATACACATGACCCAGTATATTTTTTACCCGTGTAGGGAAAGTAACATATTGCTGGTATGTTGGCATCACAGACCATAGGTTGCAAGGATTAAAATCACCAGCCACTATAAACACAGCACCAGTGGGTTTATTTTCTTGTGTATTTATAGTCTCATACAATGTCCCCGATGCAACCGAGAAATTGGCGTGTGGAGGGATATAAACAGCTAAGATAAACACAGCTGTAAACTCTCTCAGTAGATAGAAGGTTCTACATTTCAGCATTAAGTGCTCTACATCACCCGAGCAATGTTTGCTAACAATCTGTACATCTGAACACCATTTGTTATCAATATAGACGGAAGTGCCTCCACCTTTAATTTTACCCGATGCCTCTGTGCAGTCCCAGCAATGGATAGAGTGAGTGTGCAACTGGACAACTGAATCAGGAATATTATCCGATAACCAAGTTTCAGTAAACATCAGTACACAGCAATCTCTCATTTCTCTCTGGGTCACAATTCTAGTTCCGAGATCATCCATTTTGTTCTTAAGAGATCGAACATTAGCATGCAGCAGGCTGGCAAGGGGCAGTCTCCTGGGCCTTGGCCTTTAATTTCACATGTAACCCATCTCTCTTACCGCTCCTGCTATCCCTATGTTTCAAACAATTCTGGCTGCATTCATCACCCAACTCACCTGCTTGTAGGCCTTGTCTGCAGGCATTTCTAAGATAATGTTCCTGACCTGATAAGCAAGGAATAATATCACAGAACCGACTGCTGATCCCTAATAATGTTTCTTTATCATATATAATCAGTGCAGATGAAGTCTGCACATCTAAAAACTTAAAAACCACCACCAAAAAACAAAAAAACATTTGCAGGAGGAGAATGCAGACCCGTCAGCCACGACTGGCGCCATCTTCAGGCAACCCACATTAAAACATAATTCTAGAACTATAACACAACTGCTGGAGCTGCAGAAGAACCGACACCAAAAGAAATAAATGCTGAGTATTACTATGGACACTTCTCCAGATCTCTGACATTACAAGAAAGGCAGGTATAAAATACAGCAAACTCTAGTCAGGAACCTCTCAAACATGACGGTGCAGTCAAGCCTGCGGTTGAGGATGTAAATGGAAGTGAATACAAAGGCTTAAGACAGTTTAGTAAATAACCACAGTGCCAATGTGCTTAATATGCAAAGCAAACTGCTGCATTTCTGTGTTTCTTGCTATTACGAACAAAGTGAGAAGGCCATGTTTAGTAAATTTGCGGAACAAAGAATTAAACTTAAGATGCAAATTGTTTTTACTAACCAACATCTTCAGAGTACAATTAAAAGGAAGCATTGCAAAAAAAAAAAAAAACTGGACCAAAAACTGACACTGTCAGAAAATAAGTCACTTGGTTAAAAGCCCTGCCCATTTTCCTCTTTATAAACCAAGACCCCACACACAGACTGCTTCTTCACTTCCTTGTGGTTTTCCAACACATCTCAATTTCAATGGTCCAATTATCCATCAATGTAGAGCCAACATCCAAAATACAGTTTCAGCGTTAAATGATGAGATGTTGTGCAAACACAGTGAAGGTTCACGGTTATTCTGCTGGAAGGATGTATGTAAATCCCCCTCACTCCTTTTTATATCGACTCAATCATCTGTACAGTCTTCTGCTAACAGATACAAACCAACCCTGCTGGATGTTTGATCTTTGCTTCCAATATGGAAATCCTTAACAGGTCAGCAGACATTCTGAACCAAACTGGTTAACAAACAAAGACCAAGGGAAGGCATTCAAAGCATCAGTGTCCCACACTCCATTTTTAAAGTACATAAACTGGTTGGTAAAAATGCCATCTTCGCCCTTGTTCATATACAATGTACAGTGAGACGAGCCTGCTTTGGTCCTGTAACCTCAAGACTCTTTAAATAGCTGGCAGTTTCTGCTATGAGCAACAGCAGCTGCTGTCCTAACTAAACATATTCCATACTTAAAAAAAAAAAAAAAAAAAAAAAAAAAAAAAATATCCTGATTTATCTAACGTGGTTTTCACATTTCCTTTTTAGGCCTCCAATCACCTTCAACACATGACACTCTACTAAATGGAAACTTGCATCCCTGTGAAAACATGACCCCCTACAAACTTCATACATATTGCTTAGCACCCACAAGTTGAGGACAACTGTCTACAGGTAGCTCTCATACCACTACCACAACTGATGCTCTGCTGCTTCAGTCTGTGTTTATCATGGAACTAACCATCTTGCCTCTTTCTTCACAGCCTGTCAAGGTAGCTAATTTAAGCAATAGCGTCTATTTTGGAAACAAGCACTCCTACTTCGATTTTCTTTTTTTGATTTTTTTTTTTTATTGGGTACTGACAATTAACTGACAGTCTTTACCGGTGGGTAGGAACAAGTAAATGATATTGCACATGAACAATCTACATACATTTTAGTACAAGTCAGCAAACTGTGGCATACTATGCAACAGAAACAGAAGAGGACTCAACAGACAGAAACCTATAAACACCAAAGGTTTTATGCCAATATTATATCCTTAATAGCCCCATAATGACTACTAATGCTCTATAATAACTCAAAACCCTGTCAATATACTCAGTATCCTACAGATCACTAAGAGGTGGCCTGTGACCCATGTCTGGCATACAAAGCATCCTCCGATCTATTAATGATGGATGTACTGCACATCAGCAAGTTAAATGGCATCAAAAATACTGGGTCTAGGGATTTAACCCTCTTCCACTACAGAATGGTTTGGAGGGACAGGTATATTTCGCTTAGGATACTGTTGCTATGGAACAGACTCCCAGTCCACATAAAACAAAGTTTATCCCAAGCCATTTCAACCAGAATTTAGATTTTTGTGGATGAGAAATAGAAAGTTTACCCCCGGACTACCCCCAGTACTACTAATGGACAGATGCAGTTACGAAATGCTTCATCCCATACATGGGTTCCCTCAAATTATCTATGGTATGACCTCAGTTATTCTCTTTACAGATAATATATAATTAATCGACCATGGGATGAGTAAGACCAATCTACAATCAAATGGGATAGGTTATTTGAGTACAAAAATGAAAATTGGTTAGGCTTAAAATGGCCCACTAGTATTTACCTATGAACCTATGATGTCAAGAAAGGATAAAGACTAATTAAGTACACTTATGTGACACCAGGCCCACCCCATGTGTGCTAGCATGTGCAACAGCAGCATCCCCTTCATCCCATCAAGCAAAAATTTTCTAAAACACTTCATGAAAAGAAGAAAGAAAAAAAAAACATTTAAAATGCAGAGTTCACAGAAAAAAGTTGCGAAGAAGGGATGTAACCAAACATAGTTTGGGAAAACAGGATTTAATGGAGAGAAAAATGCAAGGAAACACAGCAAAACTCCAGAAAATGTCATTCTACACATGTATGCTGTCAGAAAGAAGAAAAAACAATTGTGCTGACAACTTACTGTAACAAGACTGTGAAGAACTGCAGACACAGTCCAACACAAATCTTTATCCCTCACCTTCTACTGCCCTTAGCTAGTCCAGTTTCCACCACTACTAATGGCCCTACACAAGCCTAGAGTAGTCACGTTAACTATTCAAGACTTTCATCTCACTCGGAGACCTTTATAGGCCTGTGCATCTCATGCCATATTTAGTTCTTCCAGGATAAAATTATGGCTCGTACGCTCACTCACAAAAGCAGCAAATAGCTATAAACAGTGTTGTTGTTGTGTCTTTCGGCTTATCCCAGTTAGGGGTCGCCACAGCGGAACTCCGGTTTGCTAATGTTTGGTAGTGGATTTTTACGTGCCGAGTTACCATATTGGGTGACTTCAACTACCCGAATATAGACTGGGAACATTACGCAAGCCCAAACTTTCTAGCCCAAAGGTTCCTGGAGTTCATAAATTCAAATGCCATGGAGCAACTAGTCACCGTCCCCACAAGAGGAGAAAATATACTAGATCTCATCATCACGAACATGGGGACAAAATGCTCCACACCGGAAGTATATCCCTCATTGGTGAGATCAGATCATAAACTAATCTCACTAGAAATCCACATCCCGCCCCCACCCCAAACAAAAAAGACCACAGTGAAGAACTTCTCTAAAGCAAACTTCACACTACTCAAGACAGGTGTGGTATCCTTCAAGGCCCCGAGCCAATGGAAACCACAACCCAAGCTGCGGAAGCCCTTACAAATGCCTTCTATGAACACCTTCAGGACTGCATGGATCAGGCAATCCCAAATAAAACCAAGACTCTTTCCACCAAGGGCAAACGTCCAGTCTGGTGGACCCCAGCCATAAACAAACTTTACAATAAGAGGAGAAAGCTATTACATGATAGAGCAAAATCCCAAAAGGGAAGGCATCTTTGATCAGCACTAGCAAGAAACTACGATCCCTCATAAAATCATCCAAGGCCAACTTTGAGAGAAAAATTGCCATAGATTCAAAAGACAATCATAAGGCCTTCTTCAGCTATGTCAGAAACCTGGGTGGAAACTCCCAGATATGCTCAGAATTAGTCCAAAATGACACAAAATCACTGAACCCACAGACATTGCCAACATACTGGCAGACAGGTTCAGCGCCAAAGTTCACCCCTCTCCCCAAAAGGAGAGATAACTATCCCAACTGAGAGTAGCCTCCCAGACATCTCAAATGCAGGTGAAAGCTGCTCTCTCTAAAGCTAAAAACACAGCATCAATGGGACCGGATGGGGTCCCCGGCTGTGTGCTACATGAACTCAATGAAGAACTAAAGCCGCACATAAGGCAGCTGTTTAATCTTAGCCTCACCACAGGATATGTGCCCAAGGAGTGGCGTATGGCAACTGTGGTCCCACTCCACAAAGGCGGTGCCTCTACAGACCCTGGTAATTACCGCCCCATAAGCTTAACAAGCCTGGTCTGCAAAGCTATGGAGAGGATCATAATGGAACTCAAACAAGGACATAGGGGACTTGCAGACCTTGGACCCAACCCAGTTTGGCTTTGTCAAGGGCAGATCTTGCCTTTTGAACTTGGTCGACTTCTTCGAAACAGTCACCAAGGCCATTGATGAGGAAAAGGCAGTCCATACAGCCTACCTTGACCTTGCAAAAGCTTTCGACACAATACCCCACTCGGGTACTATAGAGAAAAGTACAGTTTTGTACCTACCATAAATGTAGATGTTCGAAGATCCACATTGCTGCAGTCCTTACACTTGGGTAGTCCGCTGTCCTCGGTCGGCCTGAATATCAAAGTATAAGGCTGACGTCGGTCAAGGCGCATTTGACTGACATCAAGACGTCAGGGTACAAATGCGCATGACCGACGTCATATCCTCAGTCTTTTCTTGCCCCAGATGTCAGAAGACCCTAAAAAGAAAGGTAAACACCAAAAGACAGCAAACAACCAACCAACCACCCTTGCACTAAAAATATGTACAATATATACAATATACACCATATTGACAACCCAACCCACACAACCGCCTCTAACTACAGAGGGGAAGGAGGGAGGGTAAATTGGACTGCAGCAATGTGGATCTTCGAACATCTACATTTATGGTAGGTACAAAACTGTACTATGTTCTTCATCTCACATTGCTGCAGTCCTTACACTTGGGTAGAATCCCAAAGCAGAGGTAAGGGAGGATGGCAAAACTATAAGGAAGCAGGAGCTGCCAAAATGCCCTGCAAAATAGCAGTGGCAAAACCAGCCCTAGATTTAGAATAAAGTGGAAGGTGATAATGCCTAGAGAAAGTATGCACTGAACTCCATGTAGCTGCCTCCAAAATATCTTTAGTTGCCACCCCCCTCAAAAAAGCTGTCGAAGTGGCAGTAGCCCTAGTGGAATGAGGCCTAATCCCAGCTGGAATCTCCTTGCCATGATGGGAATAACAGAAAGCAATGCAAAACCCAATCCACTTAGAAATAGTTTGTTTTGACACAGGCTTGCCCTGAGAACTCAAAGCAAAAGAAACAAACAACTGCTGAGACTGCCTGAACCCTTTAGTTCTGTCCAAATAATATCGCAACTGCCTGTGTACATCTAAAGTGTGCAAAATCTTTTCCCCTTTATTTTGGGGATTTGCATAAAAAGTAGGCAAATGAATAGTCTGGTTTAAAGCCACACTAGAAACCACTTTAGGCATAAAGGAAGGATTAGTACGTAAAGATACCCTATCCTTATGGAAAATTAAGAAAGGCTCAACCGCCATAAGGGCCTGCAACTCAGAAACCCTTCTTGCAGAGGTAATGGCCAACAAAAAAGCAGTCTTCCATGATAAATATTTCAACTCGGTAGTAGCTGCAGGCTCAAAAGGTTGTAGAGTGAGTTTCTCCAACACAAAATTGAGATCCCAAGCAGGAGTAGGAGCTCTACGTGGGGTCTTATATTCTTTGCCCCTCTAAGAAATTGCTTGAACAAAGGATGAGAGAACACTGGTGGGTCACAACCATAGTGAGCGGCAATCGCTGCAGCATGAACCTTAATAGAAGAGAAGGACAAACCTTTGTCCAGTAACTCAGTAAGATATTGAAGAGCCACACTTAAATTAGGCTCAGAAACATCAAAATCCTTTGCTGCACTCCAAAACAAAATCTCTTCCATTTATCTGCGTACACTTTCCTTGTACTAGGCCTTCTAGCTTCCAAAATAACATTCAAAACTTGCTGTGGAAGTTGAGACCCACTATGGTTCAAAACAGAATATGCCAGGCTGTTAGGTGAAGAGAGTGAAGCTTGACATTGAGCAAATGACTGTCCTCCTGAGACAACAGGTGTGGAATCAAGGCAAAGGCCATGGAGGCTTCCGTACCAGGCTTCTCAGTAATGGGTACCAATGCTGTCGAGGCCAATCTGGAGCTATCAAAATCATCCTTGGCTTGTCCTGTCTGGCCTTTAGTAGTACCTTTGGGAGGAGAGGCAGAGGTGGAAAGGCATACACATGAAGATTGCTCCAATTGAAAGAAAGAGCATCCACTTTCCAGGCTGTGGGATGAAACCTTTTGTGCAAAACTTTGGCAGCTGGTGGTTTAGTGGAGAAGCGAACAGATCTATGTCTGGAGTTCCCCATGACACTGTCAATTTCTGAAATACATGAGGATCCAATTTCCACTCGTGGGGATCCATAATTCGTCTGCTCAACACATCTGCTAAGGAGTTCTGTGCTCCTGGCAGAAACCTTGCCTGAAGATTTAGCTGTAAACTGAGAGCAGTCTCCCACAAAATCATTGCTTGCCTGCATAGAGGATAAGAATGTGTTCCCCCTTGCTTGTTGATGTACCACATGACAGTTGTGTTGTCTGTTAGAATCAACACCTGCCCTGGAAGAAGTAAATCCTTGAAAGCTATTAATGCAAACTGGACTGCTAACATCTCCTTCAAGTTGATATGTAGATGTTGTAGTCTGGCATGCCACTTGTCTTGTATCCATTTTCCATTCAGATGAGCTCCCCAAGCTTTGTCTGAGGCATCTGTCGCTAGAATCTGACTCGCCTCTGGCCGGGTCACAGAGAGTCCCTTGTTTAGGTGACATTCCTGAGCCCACCACAACAATTCCTTTTGAATGCAAGGTATTATTTGAATGACAGTGTCCAGATCCTGGCAGTGCTGTGTCCATACATTTTTGAGATACCATTGTAACTTCCTCATATGCAGTTTGGCATTGGGAAGCACCAGAATACAAGATGCCATGAACCACAAGGCTTGAAGGACTGTCCTTGCAGTCAGCCTGGACTGATGAGACAATTGATGAAAGTAAAGGGAAAGATTCTTTTGTTTGTCCGGGGTCAAAAAGGCCATCTGGGATGCTGTATTCAGTCTTACACCCAGAAAGCACATGTCCTGAGAGGGTACTAGACTGGACTTTATTTCGTTCACAGAATACCCCAGGCATCTTAGCACTGCTATCACATATTCCAAATGATGAAGAAGCTCGTCCCTTCCTTGAGCCAGAATCAGGCAATCGTCCAAATAAGGATAGATCTGTATTCCTTTTAGCCTGAGGAAAGCTATCACTGGAGCCAGAATTTTCGTGAACACTCTGGGCGCAGTAGATAAGCCAAAGGGCAATGCAGAGAACTGATAATGAGAAGTCCCAGCTCGATTACGCAGATACTTCCTGCAACTCAGTCTGATAGGAACATGAAGGTAAGCCTCCTTGAGATCCAAAGTTACCATCCAATGATCTTTGCCCAGCAGAGGTAAAAGCTGTTGTAACGTCAACATTTTGAACTTGGGAATGTCCAGATAAGTGTTGAGGGTAGATAAATCCAAAACTGGTCTCCACGTGTTCCCTTTCTTTGGTACTAGGAACAGGCGAGAATAAAATCCTAGGCCCACTTCTGGCAGAGGGACCGGCTGTATGGCCCCTATTTGAAGTAACAGAGAAATTTGTTTGTGAGCCTCTATTCTTTGTTGAGGAGGAACGTCTGGCATGCCTTTGAAAGGAGGCAAGGTATGGAAATAAAACCTGTAACCGTGGTGTATGATATCCAATACCCATCTGTCTTGGGTAATCAAACTCCAATTTTCCTTGAAAAGTGCCAATCTTCCTCCCAAAGGTGCTGCCAGACGAGAAGGCTCTGGCAGCTGAAAAGGTGGGTCATTGGGTCTGTTTACGAAAGGACTGACCCCTGCCCTCACCCGAAGACTGTGCAGGTGAACTCCCTGTTCTAGGCCTGAAAGAGCCCTGAGCTCTGCCCCTACCACGTCTAGACCTACCCCTAGACTGGGAATCATAAGAAGGATACGTCCACCCCTTGGTAGGCCAATTTCTACTAAACTTCGGAGGCTGAACCTGCAAAAAATCTTTAACAGTCTGCATAGACTTAGCCTTGTCTTCCATTTTCTTTAAGACTGCCTCAACAGGCGAACCAAACAACACATCAGATTGTAAAGGAGCATCTAAAATCCTTGTCTTAACATGGTCAGATAAATTCTGATCCCTCAGCCAGGCGTGCCTGCGAAGAACTGACCCAGTGGCAGCCACCCTAGACGAGGCCTGTACAGCATCAAAACCACATTGCAAAGAATGCTTACCCACCTGTTCAGAAACATGTACTAAATCTTGTAACTCTTTACAGTCAATACCTTCCGCCAGAGCATCTACCTTAGACTTCAATTGTGAAAGGAGATAGTTTTGATATTTCAACATGTGAAACTGGCAATTCAAAGCCCTCATAGCTAGGGTCGAAGAAGTATAAACTTTCTTTCCCCATCTATCCAAAGCCCTGGCCTCTTTATCTGGAGGAACCGGATTTTTGACAACAGAAGCCTTAACACCTTTAGGCCCCTGACTAACAGTTTCTGGGTCTGCCCTAGGACTCTTAAAAAGATACTTATGAGCTTCAGGCACCCTGTAATACCTATCCGGTTTTGCAGGAGCAGGAGGCAAAGAATCAGGATTAAGAGAAGCCTCTGCAAAAACATCTTCCACCACATCCAGAACAGGAGGAATAGCCAAAGGCCTATGCTGGGGTAAAACAAAATTCCCTAAGCCTTTTCCTGGAATCAGAGAAGTCCTGACCTTCCCACTTAAAATGCTCCCTCATGGAATGAAGAGTCTCTGAAAAAGAAAAATCCTCAGGAGGAGAAGCAGAAGGAGTAGAATCATCCACATCAGAATCAGAATAAGGAGAATACTCCTGCAAGTCTTCAGCCGAAGACTCTGAAACATCCGAAGCCTGCTCAAAACTCCCTAGCTCAGGTTCCACCCTGGGTCTCTTATCAGGAGGGGGCAAAGAACCTCTAATCAAGGTAATCAAATCTTCTGCCATTTTAAGCATATGCTTCTTGGGCACAGTTCCTGAAGAACTAGGGGTGACACCAACTGAAGCTAAACCTGGCCTGCCTCTGGGAGAAGCCTTGGAAACAGAAGGAGAGGGCCTAACCACCCTAGGAAGGGAGGGGAGTACAGTAACCTGAGAAGCCCCTTCAGCCTGACCTGCCTCCTGAGAGGCCACATCCTGCAATAACCAAGTCTCTCCCTGGGACTCCAAAGAAACCTCCGGCGGAACCACCGGCTCCACCGACACCTCTAAAGAACCGACGTCCGGAACGGACGGTTCTTCTAGCCTAGGCTTAGCTACTTTGTCCTTGCGCTTCTTCGAAGAAGCGGGCGTCGGAGCATCCGACGGCATTTTATAATTGCACTGCTTCCCGAAGACTAACCTGGCACAATTTAACCTTCTCTTTATAGTGCGCTTATTGAATCTAGCACAAGAGCGACACCCAACAACGTCGTGCTCAGGCCCTAAACAAGGAATACACAAAGTATGATAATCTCTATGCGGTATCTGTTTCCCACAAGAAATACAGTTATTCACTTTTTCTGACATCCGGTAAACCACTGAGGCAAGAAAAAATTAAAATATTCCCCAACGGGGTACTTAGCCAACTTTGACTCGGTCTGAAACTCCGAATTCGAAAAATTTCAGAACGCCGAACGGCACTTGCAACGCTGCTTCTGCATCGGACCATGCGGCAAAAAAAGACTGAGGATATGACGTCGGTCATGCGCATTTGTACCCTGACGTCTTGATGTCAGTCAAATGCGCCTTGACCGACGTCAGCCTTATACTTTGATATTCGGGCCGACCGAGGACAGCGGACTACCCAAGTGTAAGGACTGCAGCAATGTGAGATGAAGAACATCTTACCAGCTTAAATGTAAACCCATATGTCACAAGATGGGTTGCAAACTGGCTAAAGGACAGAACCCACAGGGTTAGAGTTGCTGGAGCCATGTCAGACTCCAAGACGGTTACAAGTGGAGTCCCACAGGGCTCAGTCCTTGGCCCCCTATTGTTCGGCATCTACTTCTCAGAAGTACAGGCAAACATAGGAGGACTATGACTGCAAACTGGGTGCCATAGTGGATAGTACATCGGACACAGACATCCTTCAGAGGGGTCTCACGGAAACTGATCGCTGGTGCCAGAGCCATGGCCTGAAGTTAAACGCAAAAAAGTGTATAGTCATACCCTTCGGGAAAAACAAGGTAACCCCAAGCTACCATATAGGTGGCAACCCACTAAGCACAGAAGAGGTCATCAGGGACCTGGGGACCCAGGTTGACAGTGGCCTCTCGTTTGATGCTCACGTTGCTAAAGTGGTTCGAAAGACCTTCTACATTGCCCACCTGATCATGAAGGGATTCACATCCAGATCAAGTGAGGTCATTGTTCCCCTGTACTCTTCACTTATCAGACCAATGATCGAGTACAATGCCCCATTAGGGATGTATCTCACCCGACACCTGCAGCAATTGGAGAGACCCCAAAAGTTCCTCACCAAAAGGATAAAGGGACTCCAAAACCTGTCATATGCTGCCAGACTGAAGAAACTCCAACTCTATTCAGTTGCATACCGTCTGCTCAGAGGTGACCTGTGCCTGACATACAAGGCCATGACCAACCCAGAATTAATGGACATGCTCCACCTCAAAAAATCCATATCCACCAAAACCACTAGAGCAAGAGACTTAAACCTTAGCACGGATATAAATAGGACGTGCTGGAGGGATAGATTTATCACCCAGAGACTCCCCATGCTGTGGAATAAAATCCCGGTCCATGTGAGGCAGAGCACCTCGCTGGCTCTGTTCAAGAGAAATCTTGACCGGTGGATGGGAGATCGTAGGTTTACCCCGGGAATCATCTCTGTGTCACTACTGGACAGAGGCACAACAAACTAATGGGCACAGTATTTCTAACATAAGGGGCGGCGTAAGCCACATAACTTTGGGCTAGGCTTATAAATGCCTTAGGGCAGTTAGCCTAGTATAAACCTATGAACCTATGAAAACTGCAAGCATAGCTATAAACAGTGTTGTTGTTGTGTCTTTCGGCTTATCCCAGTTAGGGGTCGCCACAGCGGAACTCCGGTTTGCTAATGTTTGGTAGTGGATTTTTACGTGCCGAGTTACCAGCCCTGACGCACAACCTTCAACGAAGGCATGCCCATTCACGCATGCCTCCACACAGAAGATGCTCTAGCTGAGAATCGAACGCAACAATGTCTTGCGGTGAGGCGACAATGCTACCGCAGCACCACTACCGCGGGTATAGCTATAAACAGTATAAAGAACTAAATATCTGAAGTCTTGAAGTCAATGTGAAATAGTGAGTGGTTTCCTACAATACACTTTTTTCTTTCAAGCAAATTACTCACACAAGTGGACAATCTTGCGCTGAAGAAAAATACTGCAGCAGACTAACATGGGTTTAAAATACCACACAGTACCCCTACAAGCACTAGATGTGGTTGATCAGGGATTACAGCAAATTAGTAAGGACAGCCACAGCAAACCATGTGCTGCTCCAACATAAAGCACTCACAAACAAACCTGAACTCACATGTCAGACTCATATAGCATGCAGTGAAACTTTTAAAGAAAGTTTGAAAGTTGCTGTATGAAGATGAAGCCTCATTTCTGCTATAATTATCACAACAGATGCTAAAAAGTTACCTAGCCACCTTAAAATGGTATGCTTAGAAATGGGTAAGCCTTGTTTTTCTTCTTACAAATCAGAGGATTAGACTCCCTAGACATTCTTAATTGAAAACTATTCTAAGCTGTACCAGGCTACCAGTGAACATCATGGATACAAACTGGATGGTGTATAGAATAAAAATCTATTCAGAAACAACATTTAACAAAAGGTCAGGAGATAAAAAGCTGCATAATGTTTGCCAAGCTTGCGGCTCAGGATACTAGAAATGCGTTCCTTACAAGAGGTGTATTTAATGCCTAGTAATGCACTTATGGTAAATGTTTCTCAGCCTCCAAAACTGAGTTCCTAGATACGGAGAGGAGAATAACCAGTGGATCTTTAGTGAATCACTCCTCTGAGAAATAGCTTTACTGACAAATCTGTTAGTACAATGACTTACCAAGCAAGTAAATTTTAGCAGAAATCTGCTCCTCATGAACAGGTTAATCCTGATTGGAAAAAAAATCTAATATTTCAAAATCTGAGAAACAATACAAAAACTGAGTTCAAAATAAAGGAAATCCAGTCAATGAAAGATTTTCCTGCGGCTGGTAATCTAGTCCCTATGATGATGTCCAATATTCCCTTTACTGCAAATAAAACTAGCCAGTTGTAACAGTAACAATTATAAAAAATGTGATATTCTACAGTTGGTAAACTGCAATGTCATCAATTGTAGTTCCACAACACAAGGTTTTGGGACACAGCACCACTCCAATGAGAAAAAATAGTGTTCTTTATAAGGGATATCTAAAGTCTCTATTGCCAATATGGAGTCGCACAAATATTAAGTGAAATGTGTCCTGCTGGCCCTTCAAAAGTACTTCTCTGATTCATGGGAAAATCCAGGAAAATTAAACAAATCCCAGGTGACAGGGAAGGGAAAGGCACCTTGTATCTGATCTCAAGAGGTACGCCAAACAAAAAAGTGGAAACTGAACATTTTTATTTGTGGAAAAAATGAAGATTTAGTTTCTTATTCATGTGTCAGTCCATTTTTCTGATGATAGAGTATGCTATGAAATTAAGATAAAATGGCATCCATAATCTGCAAAAGAGAGAGAAATGCAATCTTCCTTTAAGTACCACATTTCACCTGTTTTGAGTCGCACTGCTCTTCATAAGATAAGCAAAGACCGTTAGAACTAAAAAGAATGCTTTCAACTTCATGGGATTTAAAGTTAAATTTGAAGTTTCGTGAACCAAATACCCTATGGCATCTGATGGCACTACCAGGAAAGCATTAAATGCTACATTAAATGTTCCTTTGAGTGGATGTGTTCATTTGCCACCAAATCTGAAAAACAGACATAGTGGAATGATGACCAGTCTCGACAGATGAAAGAATTTCACCCAATTTACACTTAAGAAATGTGTTTTTCTTATGTGCTCCCTTGCCAGCAGTACTGAGTTTACATCTTGCAGTAGCTTCTGCTCAATTTACAAAGTGAAATATAAATGAAGTCTCAAGACACCTCCTGAAGGCAATAAGCTTTCTTCCTTAATGGTGTACATTCACTTTCCTGAGGTGATCTCCCAAGATTTTTGAAAATTTATTTTACTTCCTATGACAGTACATAAACTGAAGACCTACATCTGATTCAGAAGTAACTTGTCTGGAGAAAATAACATAAAAATGTAATTTTAACAAGGATAAATTTGAGGAAACACTGGGACATGCACTCTGAGAACATCTTAACCACTGATATCTGGTCAAACACTAGAATTACAAATTAAAATAATAATCGCCCATCCTGAATCTGGGAAATGTTAGGCTTATAGGAAAATGAATATTCAATGTATACGAATCTTCCCTATCAAATGTCAATACCTTGTGAGAGAAGAGAAAAAGTGTGTGCTTACTGGTAATGCACACTGCAGCTTTACTATTACAAACTTTCCGAGGTGCTGACTCTGTAGTACAATAGCATAAAGTCAAAACTCCGACATCAGGGCCATTAGTCAAAAATGAGTTGCTAAGGTCAACAGACGAAGCCAAAGTGAAGTGAAAGCAACCACAAATACCAGCTTGACAACCCTAGGGAAGGGAGGACAGCAGGGGGATTCTAACAAGAATGCTTGGTTCTGGCCTAGACACTAACTACCACAAAGAGAGGAGTGTTAGGCTACATGACACACCACAGGTACTTCAGACATCCATAAGAAAGCAAGAACACAACACACACTGCAGCCTAAACTTCTAAGAAGGGTAGCAGACAGATAAGCAAAACTTCTCACCATCTGCAGATGACTGCTATCCAGCGTCAGACCCTAACTCCTCCACTGCAATGTCTTGAAGAGTAGGAGGAAGCCTCCCCTCCCCCACCAGGGTGATGTGGATGCTCTGTTAGGTAGGAAGAGGGAATGAATAAGGTCAATATATCTATTGGGTGAGGCCTGAAGGTCAAAGTTAATAACAGGACAAAAACTTTTGAAGAGGTATACATACAATATGTGCCAGTGCAATACTCTGTGGGATAACAAAACCATTTTGGAAACAAAAAGTCTTTTCAATTTTAGATCTCATTTGGAGGTAGACTCTTTGTACTGGGTTAATACTGTGGATTGCAGAAGGAACTGGGAGAGATCTGTACAATAAAGCGTGGAAGAGAAAATGAAAGCTGCACTACATATTACACCATTACCATCTCTCGAATCCAATTGTCTGAAAACTGCTGCACCAACATGCTGGAAAACTTTTAGTTATGTACTTACCATAACTTCGGATGTATGGGATCCATCTCGCCTACATTCATGACAGATGGGTTCGGAGCCGATCCATCGGCTCCGACTCGGCAACTTATACACTAGCACGAAGTCTCTCATTGGCTGGGCTACTCACTATCCCAGGATGCACTACACCTGCTTCCCCAGATCTTGTTTGTTCGCTTTCATACACCCATGTAAACACAGAAAACACTATTAGTCACTATAACCAACTAAAGTTCTTCAAGAAAGAACGCCAAGAAAAAAGTGACTACAGCTCCTCTAAATCCAAAAGGAAGGGGGAAGGAGGGTGGGTACTTATGAATGTAGGCGAGATGGATCCCATACATCCGAAGTTATGGTAAGTACATAACTAAAAGATGTAATGGGATCCTATCTCGCCTACATTCATGACAGATGGGACAGCGTCCTAGCACCTACATCCCGGGTGGCTCATTGGAACACACTCCTGAGAACTGTGGAACCAAAGGAAGCTCTGCCTCGAGAAACCACATCCAATTTGTAATGAGAAATAAAAGTGTGCGGAGAAGTCCAGGTTGCCGCAGCACAAATATCATCTATTGATAACTTGGAGTGAAAGGCTACGGAAGTAGCCATTGCCCTGGTAGAATGAGCCTTGACTGGAAAGGGAAGGTCTTTATTAGCCTGTGAATAAATAAAAATGATACAATCTTTAATCCATTTAGATATGGAGGCTTTTGTTACTGGTTGACCCAATTTGTTCGCTGCAAAAGAAACAAACAACTGATTTGATTTCCGCGTTTGAGCGGTTCTATTCAAATAAAAACGTAGTTGTCTATGTACGTCCAATTGATGCAAAGTATATTCTGCGTTATTGGAGAATTCTGGGAAAAAGACAGGGAGTTCTATAGTTTGTTGCATACAGAAAGAGGAGGCCACCTTTGGTATAAATGCAGGGTTTAATTTCAATGAAACTCTATGCTTGTGAAAAATCAAATAGGGAGGATCAGAACAAAGAGCTTGAAGTTCTGAAACTCGCCTAGCAGATGTTATGGCTACTAAAAAGGCCGTTTTCCAAGACAGAAAATTTAAACCACAAGTAGCAGCTGGTTCGAAAGGACGGGCAGTTAGGGCAGCAAGAACCATATTCAAATCCCAAGGTGGAACAGGCTGAGATAAAGGAGGCCTAAGGAGCCAAGCCCCTTTAAGGAAAGCCTTACAAAGTTTGTGAGACATCAATGAAGGTTCAAAAGAAGCATGAAAATTAGAGATCGCTGCTAATTGAACCTTAATGGTAGAAACTGAAGAGCCCGACTGAAAAAGGGAGGCCAGAAAATTCAGAACCTCCGATACTGGTGCAGTGAGAGGATCTATACCCTGTTCTTGAGCCCAGAAGGCAAACCTTTTCCATTTACTGGAATAAAGTTTGATGGTGGAAGGTTTATGAGAAGAAGACAGTATGTGGACCATGTCCGGCGAAAGAGCATAGTCTCGGACTAAGGATGGAAGTGGAGTAACCATGCTGCCAACTTCAAGGACCTGAGAGACGGATGACGCCGTCCTGACTGGTGAGTCAACAGGTCTGGCACTGGATCCAGAAACCATGGACCTTCTATCGCATGCCTCTGTAGGAAGGGAAACCAAACTTGACGAGGCCAGTGCGGGGCAATCAAAATCATCTCGCTCTCCAAGTAAATGGCCTTCTGTATCACCCTCGGTAGGAGGGGGAACGGAGGGAAGGCGTAGAAGACCGGGGCCAAATGTGAGTCAGAGCGTCCCTGGGAATCTGTCCCTGAGAAGGAAACAGTGTGAAGCACTCTCTGCATTTCGCATTGTGCGGGCTGGCAAACAGGTCGCAGCAAGGAAGACCCCATCTGTCGAAGATTTTCGCAGCTATACTCTGTTTGAGGGACCACTCGTGGGGTAAAAGAATGGTCCTGCTTAATCTGTCCGCAATCACATTGGACTTCCCCGGTATGTGCGTTGCCATTAGAAAGCGGTTGGTAGCTACCGCCCAGTGCCAAAGTCTCATGGCTTCTCTGCATAGTGGGTAAGACCTGGTTCCACCTTGCTTGTTTATGTACCACACCACCGACATGTTGTCGGATAGGATAGTAATCGGGCCCTGTGGGAGAGCGTGATGGAGAGCTTGGAGTACCAATAGTACCGCTCTCATCTCCAGAACATTGATATGCAAATGCGTTTCCTGGATCTGCCATGTGCCTTGGACCGACCTGTCCAGGTAATGACCCCCCCACCCTACCTGGGAGGCGTCCGTAGTCACAGTGGCAATGGGACGTTGAGGTATAAAGGGTCGTCCCTGGTCGAGATTTGATTGGAGAAGCCACCAATGAAGATCTCGACGGCAACTTTCCGTGATTATGATTAAGTGGTTCAAGGGAAGTTCCTGATAGGACCATTGAACCGACAGTAGCCATTGTAAAATTCGCATGTGAAGTCTGGCCAAGGGAACTAAAAGTATGGTCGACGCCATCGAGCCCAACAGTTGTAGGATCCGATGGGCCGGGGCTCTTTGTAGGGGGAGACAGGATTTGACTTGATCTTGTAAGACCTGAATTCTTGCTGCCGGTAAATAGGCGCGCATTCTTTTTGTGTCTAAGTCTGCGCCTATGAAAGTAATACGCTGAGATGGCTGTAGTACAGATTTTTGCAAATTGAACGTGATCCCCAAGAAACGGCCCAAGGTGAACGTGGCTCTGAGCGCTTGGAGTAGTAGATGCTCGGAGGTGGCAGTAAGGAGCCAGTCGTCTAGATAAGGAAACACCTGGAATCCCAGACTTCTCAGGTGAGCAGTTACCACTGCCAGACATTTGGTGAACACCCTGGGGGCTGTGGTGAGACCAAAGGGCAGTGCTCGGAATTGAAAATGACTGGCTCCGAGGCGGAAGCGTAAATGTCTACTGGACTCTTGAGCTATAGGAATGTGATAGTAAGCGTCCTGGAGATCTATGGAGCACATCCATGCATTCTTTTCCAGCAAAGGAAGAATAGATTGAAGAGTGACCATTCGGAATTTGGACTTCTTTACGAAATGATTCAATGAACTGAGGTCCAAAATGGGCCTGAAGTCCCCTGTCTTTTTTGGTACCAAAAATAACTTTGAGTAAGTTCCTGATCCGATCTGGTCGATGGGGACAGGCTGGATGGCTCTTTTTTCTAGCAGCTTTGAAACCTCTAATGCTGCCTGATCCCGCTGACTGGGTGGTACGTCCGGGATTTCCCTTAACGAAAGGGGGGGTTTGTTGAAGGGTATGATATATCCTCCGGTAATGATGCGAAGCACCCACCGATCGCTTGTTATCGATTCCCAAGCTTGTGGGTGCGCCGCAAAGCGACCCCCGACTGGCTCCGGAGTTGCACAGTCGGGCAACAACTCAGGAACGCTGGTTGTATGAAGAACCACGAAAGGAATCGCGGTCTCCAGAGTTACGGCGGCCTCTGCCACCTCTGGGGCGGCGTCTTCCAAAATCCCCCCCCCCCGCCTCTGGAGGGGGAATCACTGGGTGGAGTAGAGAAAGACTTTTGGGATTTTTTAAACCACATTTTCCCTCCTCTCCCAGCCTTGGGATAAGGCCTGGAAGGAGCGGAAAAACGGGCCCCAACGGCAGTCAAAGTCTTGCCCTCCTGCTCGCACCGAGTTAGTGTGTCCTTCACCTTGGGTCCAAACAAAGATGACCCATCAAAGGCGTCGGCGAAGGAAGACTTGAAGGCCTCCGTGAACGAACACAAGCGTAACCAGGCTTGCCTCCTGAGGGCAACGCCTGTTCCCGCTGCTCTACTCGCCCCTTCGGCCGCATACGAAATGAGCCTCATGGACGAGTTAACGATAGAAAAAAGGGTAGTCATCTGTGCGCCAACAGTCGGGGCCAGCGCCTCAGGTAGATTACCAACCAGAGAGTCATTTAGCTCTTTGAGAAGATCTCTTTGGAGCCTCGTAAAATGACACAAGTAGTTCAGCGACCGTAAGGTAAAGGCCGCTGAGGACAGGGTACGCTTCCCGTACCTATCCATACTCCTAGAGTCCTTATTAGGAGGATGAATAGACGTCGAAGCCTCTGCCACGTCCTGCTGTGTGGCAGAAGCCACCACCAAAGCATCTACAGGCACACCCTTTGTGAGAAACTCCTTCTGGGGGGGGGGCTGACAAAAATTTATTGGGCCTCGCAAGCACAGGTTCCACAGAATCAGGGTGTTCCCACACCTTTCGAGAAACCAAATCAAGGAGTTCATCGAAGGGCGGAGACACCCAGGAGGCGGAAGGCTGGGCCCCAAAGGCCTTGAGGAAGACTGACTCCTCAGCTGAAGGGGTTTTGGCTTGCCAGTCAGCTCTCTGTCTCAGAATCTCCAAGATATCTGAGAAGGAGATATCATCCGAAGATGATTTGGGGGACCCTTCTGCGTCATCGAGGTCAGTATCCGATGTAATAGACTCATCTTGGGAGTCTACGTGTTTCCTCTTACACAATTTCTTCCGTGGGGGTTCGTCCGGCAGTTTCGGACGGACCACCAGGAAGAAGGAACCTCCGATGGGGTATCCTCAGGCCCTGGGGCCCCGCTGCCGGGGGGCTGTGACACAACAGAGGCACCAGTCTCCAAATCTAGGGACGGTGAGGTAGAAACTTGTTGAACCGGCAAAGGCATGGCCAGCGCGCTCCTCATGGCCTCAAAGGCCGGACCTCCAGAATCCAAAGAGGTCACTGGTCTAGAGGCCACGATGGCACTGGGAATACCAGCAGCCGATGCTCCGAGAGGAAGACTAGGCACCGAAGCACCCAATCCCAAAGTATTCCCCTCGGGCCCGGCTGAAGAGGTCGCAGTACCAAACCCTGAACCGGAGAACAGGGTAGGAAGCACAGTCGGAGTCGAGAGGCCTGTAAGGGGTCTCTGCTCCGACCGTATGGCTCCACATTGCTCCACCACCACCGGCTCCAACGGCTCCGAAGAGGTTGGAGGAGGAATCAAATGTGTTGGAGGGGGGATCGGCTCCAAAGCAAACTGTGCTGGAGCCGAGACCATTTTAGTAAACACTGGAGACTGGAATAGCCTCTGTAAAACCCTATCCAGGTCCGAATCTGACAGTCTCGAGGATTTAGAGGAGGTAGACACTCGAGAAGACTTTCTTCTCGGCTCCGAGAGAAGGGGACCGGCTCCGATACGGCTCCAAAACTATCGGCGCCGACTCCACCACATCATGGACCACCATTGGCACCGAAGGAGCCTTCTTCGGAGCCGAGGGGGAAGAGTCTGAGCTGCACACTTCCACCGGCGCCGAAGCCATTGGAACCGATGGAGGTGATTCACCTCGATACTCCAACTTGCGGCTCCGAAGGCAATGGAGCCGAAGTAGGAGGTATCGAGGCAGACCTCGACCCTCGGCCCGAAGTCAGTGGAGCCGAGGAAGAAGAGGTCAATTTTGTCTTTTAGAAGTCGGCTCCGACGGACTTGTCGGTGCCGACGATCTTTTCTTTGGAAGCAACAGGAGGATTTAAGGCTTCCTCAAAAGAAGGTTTGATAAGCCCTTTCAATATCAGCTTGTTCTTACGTTCTTGAAGAACTCTAGCAGAAAAAGCATGACATACGCTACAAGTCTCTTGCAGATGTTTCGGCCCAAACAATAGACACAGATTGAATGACTGTCTGTTATGGACATTTTATAACTGCACCGAGTGCATTTTTTAAAACCTGACTTTTGTTCTTTAGACATAGTACAGGCCCTACAACAAGTATGACTTTACCACAAAAGTAAGCACTATAACAAAAAAGTGCCAACTGAAAGCGCGAGACACACTGGCGCGAGCACTTAGGAAAAATTTACCTCACAAACAAACAGACAAAACAAGTCCAACGGCCCAAAGCCCTCTAATTTAAACGGGCTTGGCCCAAAAAACAATTAACCACAAAGGGAAATTAAAATTAAATAGTACACAAGGGTAGGGCAAAGGCCCTCTAACTTAAACGGGCCTTGCCCGACTGAAAAAATTAAGTACCAGAAGACACTCAAGCACTCAAAAGTCACAAATAGTATAAAGAATAGCTGTTAAAACAGCTGTTTGGTTAATAGATGACAAAAACCCCAAGGTCAAGGACCAATAAAGGTAAAAAAGAACCACTTAGCTCCAGCCAAGTCGAGACCACGTCCAGCTTGTAAAGCGGCAAACGAGATCTGGGGAAGCAGGTGAAGTGCATCCTGGGATAGGGAGTAGCCCAGCCAATGAGAGACTTCGTGCTAGTGTATAAGTTGCCGAGTCGGAGCCGAACCCATCTGTCATGAATGTAGGCGAGATAGGATCCCATTACATCTGAAACCTCCACACAAGAGAGCGAATGTTGAAAACAAGGGACTGCAGTGGAGGTGCCTGCAACTAAGGCACTTAGAACATGTTTCCATTTTTTTAAATGACTCCCTTCCCACTCACTAATATGACAGATGATTGGCTAAGCATATCCATAGAGGGAAGACTCCAGCTGTCACAGGCATCTTACAAAAACTATCAGGTTTCTTAGGGGGATGACAGGAGCTTCAGAGGCAGCACAGAATGTGTCCAAAAATGCTGCCAAAACAAAAAGAACTGTAGACTGCTTAGATGACTCCATCTGTAAAAGCTCAAAGTATCTCTTTTGGATATCAGAGACCTGGGAGCAATCCTATTTAAAGTACTCCTCATACGAACAATGTATCCAAAAAGGAGATCCCCTTCCTCTGAGCCACAGTCTTGAGGAGAAGGAATTTAAAGAGGAGTATGCAAGTGATTCCTTCTAAGAATCTAGATCCTCAGAGGAATCCGGATCCCTTGCCCTCCTAAGTGTAGAATACCAGGGAGAAGCAGGGACTGACACCCACTGAGGAGGCTTTAAGGTCATCACAGCATTGAAAAAGTCCTGAGCAAATTTATTCACAGCTTCCTTATGCCTGGCTTGGACATCTGACTACAAAACTTGGTTTGCTTTTAAAACCATCTAGACCTACAAATCTAATAAAACTACTTTTTTGCTGTAACAATCTCAGAGCTATTTAACACTTCTGTGCTGCATTTATTGATTTGGTTGAATTTGTCAAGGTCTTTCAGCCTGCAATTGCTAAAAAGAAAAAAAAACATCTACTTGTTACTGTACTGGTCTTAGATTGTTTTAACAGTATTTTGATATTTTCTAACCTCCTCTGATACTGCAAAAGCTGTTGTGAGTTTGCCAAAGTTTTCCTGAGTTTGCATAAATATTTTTAGGTTTTGCAAAGTTTTTCTGTGTTTGTAGTTCTCCTACTTTTGCACACTTTTCTGCGTTTGTGAACTTATTTACAAGGATTCCTGACAGTTCAGGAGATATGCTTTTTACTGCAAAGCATTTGTTACTGCACTTGAGCTCAAAACCAGTTTACTTTACATTAAGAGGGGTTTTATTACCATCTGATGGGAGGAGAGGGCTCATTTAACCCATCTGAGTTGGGAACTGCTGGTGGAAGGCTTATTTTGAGTTTATCCGATTGGCCTAAGGGCTTAATTGTGTGATGGTCTTTTTATCCTACTGGTATAAAAGCCCCTGTCTTGTATATAAGCAAACCACTCCAGTTTAAAATCCTCCATAGGAAAAACTCTGCATCGTCTGCCAGTTTGTGCAGAGGGCAGCACCTGCAGGTTATCCAATAGCATACTATTAAACACTCTCACTTTAAGTGACTCTCCCTTACTCCTTCCTATCTACTAAGGATATGGTATAATGGATAGGCGCTTACCTGTTGTCTCCTTTTCTAGCCTGGTGGAAATGGGCATCCTGACAGTGTAGCAACTGCCTCCTGTTCATTGACAACCCTTTAATTTTAGAACAGAAACAGTGTGTGAGAGATGTAAATACACAGTATCACTGGAGACAAAGCTCTCACATACACATGAAAAATGTAAATCAAGTCATTAGCTTTACACCTAAAGCACTCGATACCAACACTAAGGAACAAACACACACAGATCCAAATATGTGGAGATACTCACTTTATAATCTAACCAAACCTCCAAGACCTCCTTAAAGCATTTCTCAGTGGCCCTACGCACACTCAAAAAATATAGCAGCACCTCACACAACAACTCTGAAAATCATAGTAACCTCGCTTCCAAGCCCATAAGGCAGCACACCGCACAGCCAAACATTCTAGTTATTGGGGATTACACTGCAAGACATACTGATGTCCCCCTTACCAGGCTAAAGAAGGAGAACATCACACTGTGCTGTCTGACTAATGCCAGGATCCACGAAATCACACAAGCACTTAGGTCTTTAAACCAGAAGTACCACTATGAAATGGTCATAGTCCAAGTGGGTGCAAATGACCCAAGATGTACCTCACTGGACTACATGAAGAGAGAAGCGCTAGAACTCTCTGAATATGTGCCCCAGGTGGGTATGAATCTGGCCTTGAGTAGCATCCGACATTCACCAATGATGATGCCACAGTACCAGCAAAAAATGATGGATTTCAACAACTGGCTTAGTTTCTGGTATCACAACAAGGGGGTCCAACATCTATCAGCCTGGAGAGACATGATCGATAAACAATGATGCTTTGCCAGAGAATGTTTACACTTGTCACCAGTTGGTTTCTGGATAGTGACAACATCTATCAATCCCCATAGTGTCTTTTTTAGGGCTTTGCCAAGTTGTTAAACCCTCCAACATAACAAAAATCACTCACGACTACCTAAAAGTACTGCTGCTCAACACCAGAAGTTTAAATAAAAAAAAAATGCACTCCCGGGAAGCACTCCTCACCCTGGACAATGCAGACATATCTGCAGTCATGGAAACATGGTTCAGAATCATAGAAAGCAGCCCAGCTATCAAAGGCTGCAATGCCTTTCATACATTTAAATCCCTCCCAGTTCAGGATAAAACAAAGGGCAGAGGTGCCTCAGTGTTCAAAGGCCAAGTACACTGCCAGACTGGTCCAACAAGACTCACTTGAGATGCTCCATGCTCAACTAACCACAGGTGCAACCCCATCATACCTTTGCTAGCTACAGATCTCCTAACATCAGTCTAGAAAACCACCCTCCTACCTAAACCTACTGGAATCTCTTAACATTCAGCCTAACACCATACTTATGGGTGACTTCAACTACCCCTTCATAAACTAGGAGATTAATATGACCCACAATTCACTTGCTCAGAGGTTTTTGGACTTCATCAACGCAGACAACCTGTAGTAGCTACTTAGCTCCCAAACTAAAGGTACAAATATCCTAGACCTAGTACTCACAAACATAGAAGGATGCTGCTCCCTCCCATGCATCAACTCCTTCATGTTAAGATCTGACCACAAAATGATCTCCTCTACCATTAAAACTAACCTACAACCCCCATCAAACTCGAAACCTGTTAAGACCTTTGCCAAGACTCAGTTAACTCAAAACTAACTGACAGCTTATTAAAACTTCCAAGCTCCTCTGAACAAAGATGACACTAAGGCCTACTCTGAGCTGGACGCAAAAGCACTGTGCAACCACATGCATAGCTGCATAAAGGAGGCATTACCTGCCCGAGTTAAACCTATGATTACTGGCAAAAATGAACCAGCCTGGTGGACCCCCTACCATGAATAAGCTACTCAACAAAAGGAAAAAAATTCTCTCCAAAGCCAAGAAGGAACAGACAAAAAGTACAAAGACACTCACCGGTCTAAACAAGAGAGCCAGTCAAATCTGCCAAAGCAAATTATGAGACAAAGATAGCTTTCCAGGTGAAAGATAACCATAAGGCGCTTTTTTTTTTTTCCAATTATGTTCATAACCTCAGGGAAAACACTCAGCAATGTGTCAAGTGAATCATGAACTGCAACACTTAAACCAAGCCTGAAACTACAGCAAAACCACTGGCAGACAAGTTCAGTTCAAACTTCTAACCCCCCCCCCCCAATCACCTTCTACCACAATCAAAGACATACCCACAATCATCCACCTACTAGTCATTACAAGGGAACAGGTCCTTACTGCGCTCGCTAAAGCCAAAAACACAGCCTTCATGGGTCCCAACAACATCCCAGGATGCTTCTTAACTCATTACAGCTGGGTGATGCCTATAGGTGCTTCTGCAGTTACGTTCTACTGATGCCTCTAGGCATCAAATATTGCTCATTCATATTTCTGTTAACAATTTCAAAACTGTGCAAGTGGAAACTGTGTTGGTATTTGGCCTGTGTCTAGGGCAGGTAAAGCGACATTAACTGCTGTTCATATAATATTTATTTATATTGTCATAAATTTCATGTTTTTCTGAAGATCTTGACAAGCAAGTAGGTCAGAGAATGGTTTTGCTTCATATGAAAGCACTCGGCTAGATGAATAAAATGCTGCTAACAGTATCTGTGTAACTTGAGTGGTTCCAAAGATGCAAGTCTTTTTTGCAAAATATTACAAATTTAACAGTTATTATATTTACTGTCAGTTATAAAATCCAGTTTAAAACCTAGAAAATGAAGTATACTACCACTATAAAAAATAGTTTGCGCTGAAGAGTTTGCCATATACATGGCTTTAGTGACCCCTATGGTTCCAGAGATATGAACGTTTGTGTGAAATGTGTGAACATAATTTGATTCCATCAAAAAGCTTAGGTTCGTCCACTGGAAGTTAGTGTAAACTTCCAGAGCTTCATTGGAGGGAATGAGTTAAACAGCTTAAAACAGAATCTATCAGGGCCACTAGAAACCCTTTTAACCACACTGAAAAACATCAGTCAGGACATAACCAGATGGAAAAATATAAATTTATCACCCTTGTCGAAAGCTGCTATCATTAAAATGAATATCTTACCAAGAATACTATACCAGTTTAACTCCATCAACTTTAACATCCCAAAAAAAATATTAGTTAAAATGAAATCAGTCCTTTCAAAATTTATTTGGCACCCAAAAACCACTAGAATAAGTTATGACAAATTAACATTACCAAAAGGGCTTAGGTCTACCTGAATTCAAATTATACTATGACATCATCTATGCAAGTAGACTAGTCCAAATCGCAAATCATGACCTGAACAGCCAAAACTGGGTACCACTATGGAGGAAAATTTGGTTCAATCAAACAAAATCAAAACAAACCCAAAAGCCTTTCATTTTGTAAAGCTAAAGAGCAAAAATCCTCCTAAAATACATCCTACGATTAAAAATAAAATAATTTTTCAAAACCCAATAACCACTCCACCCTGAAAATACTCTAAAGCTACTACAACCAATACATCTCAACCCCAACTTGAAATTAAACAACAAAATGACTTATCTCACAAATTATCCCCAGATTAAAGACAAAACTATATGGCAAATATTAAATTTTAAAAACCTTAATGATACAGACTTAAGAACCCACCTAGGAATAACTAAACAATATAACCCTATGCTTAGACAAATTAAGTTAATCGCAAATATTAAATTCTCAAAAATCAAAACAAATGAACATAAGTTGGAACTCACCAAATTCTCAAAACGTAACCTACAAACCAAAAATGTTATCTAATGCATACAAATTGATATCCTCAATAAAATTCCAATCCTCAATTATCTTCTCCAAATACTGTGACAAGAAGAATAGTATAACCATTTAACAGAAATACCAAGCACTCAAAAACACATTAAACTTAACTCCTTTCAAAAAATTAATTTACACGCAGCTCATGATCAACAATAATGAGTATTGTACTCCAAGAGTCTTTAAATTATGGTGTTTACTAAAAACTATACTGCAAAAGATGGGTTATGAAAAAAACACTTTCTTGGAAAACCGCAATTCTACATATAACTCCCAAATTCTTAACGGGTATCCACAAACATATAATTATTACAATATGTGCTCTAATCAAGCATTTCATCGCAAGGAATTGGTTGGATAAATTAAAAATTAGCTGGGAAAATTTCAAATCTATGGCAATGAAACTCATGTCCTCTCATAAACTAGTTACAAAAAATCCAAACAAGAAGACATACTTTCAAAATTATTGGAGCTACCTCTGACATTATCCCTAATTGACTAACCTTGAATACACATTACTATCGATTTCACTAACACAGAAGAAGGCCATCATTAAATACCAACAAAAGATTGATATAAATGACTGGAGAAAGGACAAATGAAAATTATCACTCATGTGGCATCGTATTTTGTAAATATGCAACTATGTTCTCTATATTGTAAATAGTTAACGTTGTAAATTGTTACTATCACTACTATTCATTTCAACTTGGTATTTGTTTTTTTACTTTGACTATACAAAAACTTTAATAAATATCAAACTGAAAAAAAAAAAAAAGATTACCTATATATTACGAAATCAAAATCAAAACAAGGAATCAATAACGTAAGACATTCCATCATTTCCTTGCCTAAATTACAATGTGACTTATTCCAGTACAAGGATTCATTTTCTTTAATGAGTTAATTATGTAACATTTCCAGAGACAGTGCAAAGTCCATAACACTACAAGCCAAGCTAGCATTACAGCCCTTAAAATTAATTTTTGCAAGGCATGGAATTCCAAAAGAAATCATATAGTAGTCCATAACTTCTAAAATAAGATACAAGATTTCTGCAGCTTTGAGAAGTAATGGAAATTAAACACATTACATGTAGTCCTAGATATTCTCAGAGTAGTGATCAAATACCACATACAGCACAGATGGTGAAGAGCATCCTTAAAATACTTAACTCCTTATTCTAACAACTACTTATGCATTCTTAAACACTGGAACAAGTCAGCTGCTATGGATTTATTGCTGGCTCTGTTATCAATGGGTCCCTAGCTCAAAGTCGAGCTACTTTTTTTTTTCTTTTCTTTCTCTACTTGTAAAATACAGTAGAGAAACAGCAGTATACCTATTGCAAGAGAGAACATAACAAAATTACTATTTTGACAAAAATGTTACAAATTTTTTGTTCTAAGGAAAGAGGTGCAAGTAAGAATGAATCAATATGTTCTGTGCAATAAAGCAGGTTTGATGAGCAGGTCCCTCAGATTTACCAAATTCTTACTTGGTGCAAGGTCCTGATATGTAGACATACCAAGTGAACATGATGCATCTTTCTACATTACCAGACGCAAGGCTACAAACTGATGACTGTCAGCAAAAGTAATTATCATTGCCTGAGCAGAATATTAGAGTCATACTTCTGAACCTAAAGACATATTATAAATAGAGACAAAGTCCCTTGAAAAAATAGGAACATCCAACTAGAAATCAAGACACTTAATTAGCATAGAATGCGAATACCAAATAGCACACAGCTCTTTCCGCATTTAGTAGGAATGTGGGATAGTGCTTAAACCCATTTAAAAACCAGAGTGACAAAAATTATGGAAAAATATAAACAGATTATCAAAGAAACAGTATAAAAACTGCAGACTTTAATAGACTATATTGCAAAATTCTATCATACAAGGTTGTTTATTTTTGCTTCAAAAAAAGGGAGTTTTAAGACGCATGGTCCTTTCTTTAAATTACTGTTACCACTAGTAAGCTGGTCATGTAGTTTTCTGTGTACTAGACAGTTTTAAAAAACTCACATGATGAGAGGGACAAAAAATTGTGTGAAGGGTAACTCAAACCAGAAAATATGGACACATCGTCAAACAGTGGCATCCTAAATCACGCCTGGAAATAGCAATGTTCCTCCAAAACAGGGGCAGTTAAGAGGTCTGTACAGAATTCCTAGAGTCCACTCAGAGCTGAAGTTCACCCCTCAGTGTCTAGAAGGTTCATTAACCATGAATAAACACTGACAGCGCTATTAAATTATTAGTTTCATTACTTTCGTAGGGTACAGCTTTCAAATATAGTATCACATGACATACAGGACATGCTACATAATATTTGTATATCACTGTAAATATGTTATTGCCTCACAGCAAGAGTTTTTTCTGTTCGATTCTAGGCTGGAGTGCGGGGAGTGCCTTCTGTGTGGAGTCTGCATGTCCTCCCCGCGGTTGGGTGGCATTCGAAAGTCATGCGTAAATGGGCGTGCCTTCGTTGAAGGTTGAATGTCGAGCTGGCACCTCAGCGTTAATCAAAAATCTACTGCCAATCATTAGCAGACCGGAATTCCGCTGTGGCAACCCCTAACCGGGAAAAACCGAAAGACAACTGTAAATATGAAGTATAAAACATTCTTTACAGTAATGGGATGTCACATGTGTAACTGATAGGTTTCTTTAAGGAAGCTAAAGAAACGGACGGCACAGTCGTGCAGCAGTTGCGTTGTTGCCTCACAGCAAGAGGTTCTCCGGTTTGATTCTCAGCTGGGGTGCTGTGTGTGTGGAGTCTGCATGCCCTCCCTGCATTTGTGTAGGTTTCTTCTGGGTGCCCCAGTTTCCGCCCACATTACAAAGACATACATCTGGAGTCTCTCTCCCGGAGCCTCTGTTGAAAATTGGCTTTGTTCCGAGTTGGACTTTCCCTGTAAACAAATGTTAAACAATAAAGAAGTTAAAACCAAAAGGAGAGTCATGGGATCCTTTAGTCAGTTTTCCATAAAGCTTTATTGTGAAAGTAGCTTTTAACAAATGTCTCTTACTCACTTACCTTGGCAATGCAAACATAGGACTGCAGTTAACTGCCCTGACAAAAAATGTAAACAATGCAAACGCCTACTCTCCAAAAAGGCCCACTGTTTTGGATTACTTATCCAAGGAATGAAACCTGGGGCTCTGTGGAATGACAGTATTCTTGAAAACTGCTAAACTTAAAACAATTACTGGAGCCCGAATAAAACAGTTCTGGTCCTTAGAAGGCCACATGATCTTATCTGGTCTCCTAGGAACAGCAGTCACAACATAAATGTCTCTAAGCCTCCCTAATTACAAGCACAACCATAACTATCTTATCAACATGGGAAATCATCCAATAGGACAGTGGGGGTGATCATGACCAAAAACCCTCCCACTGTGAAGATCCAGTGGGATCTTTGGGATTCCTCCTTTCTTCCTCATCAGTTCTAAAATTTCCATAAATCTGGGGAAATCCAAGGAAAGAAGGTGGTCACAAACCTACTTCATCTCCATATCTACTACATGGCATGGGGAAATCCAAGGGGAAGCAAGAGTGCAATATACTTTCTTGCCCTTCTCAGAGTGGAGGGAACCAAGGAAGAAAAGGTCAGACAGCAGCTATGTAATCCTCTTTACTGCCATCAGAAAAACACAATGGCTGCAGAAGCGGAAAGTAGTGTGTCATAGTTATACCAATGCTGCTACAATAGCAGAGAATAGCCCATGCACAACACTAAACGATCCAGGTTAGCCCCCCACTATGACCAATGAAGACACAATAAACATAACTGGCAGCAAATAAATATGCCAAACAAAGATGATGGGAACCTGTACAAGCCTGAGGCCAGCACCAAAACACTTTATGACAATGGCTCAAAGCCACAGAAGGAAGAGATTCAAAGCAGCACCAAAGGCATAAGTACCAAAATTGATCTAAACACCTCAGCTCTGACACAGTCAGCCAAAAGTTAGCCAGCAGTGATGGTACTAGTGCAGACATCACCGATGTCAATGGCATCATCAACATGTAAGGCATCAATTACAGCTGTGGACGGAGACAAACCACTACTGCAATCAACCCTCCTAATGGCAAAAGCTCTGGCATCTACAGACTGCTAACTTGGTGTCACAGGAATACATAACGAGACTGTTGATGATGAGCACAAAGATGCAAAAGGGGGTAAAGATAAAATGCCCCAATTTGGCCTGAAACCAGAGAGTTAAGGTATGCAACCCATCATCGGCACCTGCAGGACAGCCCTCATTATCTTCCCTAAGCAAAGGTCAATAATACAGCACCTACAGTAAGACTGGAAAGCTCTACCAAGATGGCTTGGAGGACATAAATCTACAAAGTTCCATCTCAAACAAGGAGGAGACACTGTCATGCCTCAACAGTTTCAAAATCAAACTCCCAACAATAACTGCAAGTTAAGAAACACCTACAGAACAAGTAAGAACATTACTACCATCTAAAATCAACTTTTTTGTAAGGAACAGAAGTGTCTTTGGACAGGGTATATCTTGCCTTCCTCTCCCCCATTTTATAAGACCTGCTCTCCATTTTAACAACTGTAGAGAACAATAAAGCACACAATCATAATGTAATGCATAAATTAATACCCAAAGGTAACTGCTCTAAAAGCAGACATCTGAAAGACAGTAACAAAGTGCCACACAGAGTAGGAAAATAGACTCGTAACACAGCTTTACAAGAAAGCTGAAACTCTGTAAAACAAAACAAAGTCAATTTTCCTCAAAATAGCAAGAGCAAATCTGGGTGAGAAGGTGGAGTGACAAGGCAAAAGCCTAAATGATGTGCAAGATCAAACATTCAACAAATCACCACAAATTCAATGAAAAGAGGCTGGTCTGATTTGAAAATAGCAAGTTACAGAACAATGATCCCGAGAAATGTTAGAAACCAAGTTTGAACAACTTTTCTGGCAAACTATACCAAAATATATATGCATCATAACTCAATACAAAATACACCACACAAAGGATGGCAAAGCAAGAACTAAGGGATCTTTTCTGGCACCCTGATATAGCTGCCTTCAATGGAAAATAGCAACAGAGATTAAGAGAAGCTTAGGTTCATAGGTTGGTACTAGGCTATCAGCCCTAGGGCCTATACAAGCCTAGCCATAACAATTCCCTGGCTACTTCTTCCCACACTATTTACTTCCCTGGACCCCTGTCTAGCAGGCCAACTGACGTGATCCCCGGGGTGAATTTCCTTTCTCTCATCAATCATCAAGGTTCCCCTTGAAGAAGGCCAAAGAGGCACTCTGCTTGACATGTATGGGCAATCTATTCCAGAGTCTGGGGAATCTCTGGGTCAGGAACCTATCCCTCCAGCATGTTTTGTTTATTGTGATCCCTGGAGCGTGTGGCTCTGAGGGATTGAGATTTCTTTAAGTGTAGCATGTCCAACCGTTCTGGGTTTGACATGGCCTTGTATGTTAAGCACAGATCGCCTCCGAGTAGACTATATGTGACAGAGTATAGCTGGAGTTTTTTAAGGCGGTCAGCGTAGGGCATCTGCTTTAGGCCTGTGATTCTTTTAGTGAGGTATTTCTGCAGCCTTTCCAGTTTTTGCAAATGTTTTGAGAGGTACATAAAAAACGGGGCATTGTATTCTATAATGGGTCTAATGAGGGATGAGTACAGTGGGACAATGACCTCCTTTTTACTGGATGAAAAGCCCTTGGTGATGAGGTGTGCCACACAGAAGGATTTCCTGACTGTTGTGGCGATGTGGTTATCGAAGGTGAGAGCACTGTCCAACCATGTCCCTAAGTCTCTTATCACACTTTCGGTGTTTAGTGTACTGCCACCCATATGGTAATTCACGGGTATGTGTTTTTTCCCAAAGGGGATAACTATACATTTCTTGGCATTGAGCTTGAGCCCATGGCTCTGGCACCAAGCATCTGCTTCTGTAAGGCCTGTTTGTCGAGTATCCACATCATCTGGGGATTCAATAATGGCTCCCAATTTGCAGTCACCTGCGAATTTTGTTAGCCAGAGTCCCTTAGTGTTGGCCTGTACTTCAGAAAAGTAGATGCCAAACAAGGGTGGTCCCAGGATTGAACCCTGAGGTACTCCACTTGTCTGGAGCTGGATTTGGAGTCGGCTACTTCTACAGTGTGGGTTCCATCAGTAAGCCAGTTAGCAACCCATTGGGTGACGTAGGGATTAATGCCCAGCTTAATCAGTTTATCTATGATTCCAGAGTGGGGGATGGTGTCAAAGGCCTTGGCAAGGTCTAAATAGGCTGTGTGGACCACCTTACCCTTGTCCATGGCTCTGGAGACTGATTCGAAGAAGTCAATTAGGTTCAGGAGACAAGATCTGCCCTTCACAAACCCAAATGGGGTGGAGTCCAGTGTTTGAAGGTTGCCAATGTCTTTGTTTATAAGTTCCATGATAATACGCTCCATGGTCTTGCAGATAAGGCTCGTCAGACTGATGGGACGGTAGTTTCCGGGATCCAAGGTGGATCCCCCCTTGTGGAGTGGGATAACTGTAGCTGTGCGCCACTCAGTGGGCACAAAACCTGAGGTGAGGCTATGATTAAACATGACACTTAGGTTAGGTGCCAGTTCATATTGTAGTTCATGTAGTACACAGCCCAGGATGTCACCTGGTCCCATGGATGCTGTATTCTTAGCTTTGGAGAGTGCATTTTTTACCTGTGTGGCCATTATCATCGGAATTTGGCAATCTTCCGGTATTGAGATGGGCCATTTAGGGAGTGAGAGGGGGGTGAAGTTGGCAATGAATCGATCTGCCAGGATATTGGCAATATCCTTGGGATCAGTATATTTAATGCCATTCTGTTTTAGCTCAGAGCAGATCTGAGCAATGCCATTTAGATTCTTGACATAGTTATAGAATGCCTTGTGGTTGTCTTTGGAATCTTTGGCAATTTTATTTTCGTAACTAGCTTTGGAGAATTTTATGAGGGATCTCAGTTTCTTACTGAGGCTGGTAAGGGAGTTTTTTGCATCTTGGGATTTTCCTCTTTTCTGCAACAGTTTCTTCCTTTTGTTGTAAAGTTTGTTTATGGCAGGGGACCACCACATTGGCTTCTTTTTTTTGGATGAGAGCATCTTAGTTCCATTTGGGATGGCGCAATTCATGCATGAGTGGATGTGCTCGTACAGTGCCTTAGTGTAGGATTCAACAGTTGAACTTTCAGTTCCCGTCAGCATGGGTGTCATGAAGTTTGCCACTTCTGACTTGAGTAGCATGAAGTTGGCTTTGGAGAAGTTTTTTATGGAGGTTTCCTTACTGGGGGGTGGGGGTGGGATGTGGATGTTAAGGGTGATTAGCTTATAGTCAGACATGACTAACGAGGGGGTGACCATAGGTGTGGAGCATCAATTTCCCATGTTGGTAATGACCAGGCCTAGGATATTGGAGCCCCTGGTGGGACCATGGATTAGTTGATCTAGGGCATTGGAATTTATGAATTCCAAGAACCATTGGGCAAAGGTGCTGGTACTGGAGTAGTTTTCCCAGTTAATGGCAGGGTAGTTAAAGTCATCCAGTATTAGGGTGTTTGGTTCTATTTTAATATTTTCCAGTATGTTTAGAAAGGTGTAGTGAGAATCTTGGGGTATGGTGGGGGATCTGTAGCAAGCTACAATTTGGATTGCAGTCTTCCTAGTATAAGTTGCACCTGGAGAATTTCAGACGCATTGGGTTGGGCAACTAGCCTGGTGGTATGAATATCCTTGGTGAATACTGACACTCCTCCACCTTTAGTGTTTCGGTCCTGGTTTGCTGGCCGAAAAGTGTGGTAAGAGTTGTAGCCTAGTATTGCAGGGGTGCTCTCTGGAGCCTTGAACCAGGTCTCAGTTACTGCACAGATATCGATGTTCTACATTTTTAGGAATGACTCGAGAGAGTGCATTTTGAGGTTTAGACTTCTAGCACTGAGTAGGATTACCTTCAGATTTTGCATGCTTGTACCTGTTAGGGTGGTGGTTTTGTCCTTTGAACTTTGCCTAAAAAAGGCACTATAGGGGTGGCAAGAGCCTTAGCCAGTAACCTGAATCCCAGGGACGACAAGTGCAGACCATCTCTGGCAAAGCATCGTGGTCTGTCGATCATGTTGTCCCAGGCAGAGAGATACTGGATCCCCTTTGAATGACACCAGAAGTTTAGCCAATTGTTGAAGTCAATCATTTTGTTGTTATATTGTGGTATAATTCTGGGCGAAGGCAGGATGCTACTCAGGGCTAGGGTCATACCTGTGAAGTGAACACAAGAGGCCAGCATAGACAGTCTAAATACTTTTATTACATTTAAGATAAACACAGAACAAGAACTGCCCTGTAAAATAGGTAAAGTTTCAAACCGGTTTCGGATTGGCAGCCTTCTTCAGTGAAAATAACATATAATTTCATAACCAAACTCATGATTAGTTATACATGACACCAACCAATAGCAAACAATGGTATGGTCCAACCCCAAAATTAGTGTCAAGGTATATACAAAGTGATATCGCAGTTTACTAATTGAACCTAAATTATTTCTAATAAAATACATAACATACATATAAAAAATATATAATGTAGAAAAAATATTACATAACCACATAGTAACCAAGGTGTATTACATTCATATAAAAACAAAATACAAATTTGATCTAGTTAAATCAAATTCCACAAATGTACATCCCTCTCAGCAAAAATAAGTAAGGAGTGTACAAAAACATAGCAACCATATATAATATAATAATAGTGTTATTCGGCAAATATTGTATATTTCACATGTCTGTCATGTATGTATGACAAGGCCAAAATACTACAAAAACCAAACGTGTATATATAAAACTTATATATATATATATATATATATATACATTTGAGTATATAATCTATATTTATCAAAGTGTATGTAGATTACATTTGCACCATGGAGATGAATAACTAGGCATGTTGTTGAGATAAGCATAGGGGACATGTTCATTAAAAATCCTATATAGTCCAAAAGTACATACGTACAATCAATGTGCATCATAACAACAATGTATACAAAATTATTAATGTTGCCCCTAAATTCGTATGTAACATATTACAAAGACATAAACATAGTCTCGTATCTGTTATTCATAAAGGAGCAACCAATGTTAAATAAATTCACCGTGGTATCACCGGATTACATAATATCTACTGGTAACACCATATGTTAGATACTAATCTAACAATTTTGATTTATTTCATCAGGATAACTCCATCCTAGTCATACTGTTTCCGGTGTATACCCAGGTATTAAATATTATAAATGGTCATTAAGTCCTGGCGGAAAAAGAGCCCCTAGGTGAATGATCCAATATTTTTCCTTGTGGCTAAGAATACTGTGCCAACCTTGTAGGTTGCTCCTGTCTCCAGTAATTTTATCAATAACAGTAAACATGAATTTGGCATTTGGATGTTTAATGGTGTGTCTGTATAGAGCATTGGTGTCTTTCTTATTCCTAATATCACTCTTGTGTTCACCCATTCTATTTCTTATTCCTAATATCACTCTTGTGTTCACCCATCCTAATTCTTAATGAACGTGATGTTTGTCCTACATAGAATGCTGAACATTGACATTTGGTCAGATATATTACCCAAGTGCTAGAGCAGTTACCATAAACCCTAAGGTCATAAACTTTGCTCGTATTTGCACTGGTAAACTGTTTTAACTTACTAACTTGATTGCAAGATGTACAGTGGCCACATGGGAATGTGTCCAAGAGTTGATCCCCAGATATGGTCAGCTGTTTGTACTTGGCCCCTCCGCTCTCTTTGTGTTTGTAGTGCGAAAATAAGGCTCCTAGGGTTCTACCCCATCTGTTCGAAAACTGGCATTTACATCATAACATTTCTCTGAGATGGTTATTAGCCAACAGAATGCTCCAATTATCATCCAGAATAATTTAGGTTCAATTAGTAAAATGCGATAGCACTTTGTATATACCTTGACACTAATTTTGGGGTTGGACCATACCATTGTTTGCTATTGGTTGGTGTCACGTATAAATAATCATGAGTTTGGTTATGAAATTATATGTTATTTTCACTGAAGAAGGCTGCCAAGCCGAAACCTGTTTGAAACTTTACCTATTTTACAGGGCAATTCTTGTTCTGTGTTTATCTTCAATGTAATAAAAGTATTTAGACCGTCTATGCTGGCATCTTGTGTTCACTTATACATTGGTTTGGCCGAGCATACAGTACTGGCGAGGAGTGGAGTTCGTTTAGTTCAGTTGGACCTCGCTGTTGGATTGCAGTCTATACTGTCGGTAATAGAGGATTTTTCCCCTGGAAACATTATCATCAACCGGTCTCTTTGGATGGCTAACCCTTGTGAAGTGTTTTTTCGTTATTACATTTAACCACGGATTACTGGGTTTTCTTCAGTGTACTGAACTCTCGGCAAATCTAAGGAATTCTGGCAAATATTTTTTAAGGTATTGTGACTATCATAAAGTTGTGTTGTGCTATTGCGATTTGGAGATCATTATGCTCTATTGGGGCTTTTATCGATACAAAATATTCCAGGAAATCTGTATGGTGTTGGCGAATATAGCCTAAGGTACTGTTGGTTAAATTCAGCTATTGTGTTGGGCTTTTGCGTTTGGGAACTACTACGTTCTATCAGGACATTCATCGATATAACATTTCAGTGAATCATGTATTTCAGATACTGTGGGACTTATAGTTACTATCGTTTTGTTCCATACAATTTGGCGCCATTTTACCAGAGGAGCGAAAAACGTGGACATTGAAATACTTTTCTATAAAACTTTTAAGAACGCCAACTGCTTTCATCTAAGGGGTGGCCATTTTGTACTGACAAACTTGGGACTTTTACTGATACTAAAACAGGGTCCTTTTTCTCTAAAAATTGATTTTTTAAATGTTTGGATCAATACGTATGTGTAGACGATGATTACTACTATATATTTGGCCACAATGTAGTACGTTCTAACTTTTTGTCTATTGTATTGCCTACAACTTATGAGCTCTTATTGAGCACAATATGGTTTTGAACTTGTATAATTGAGCACAGTAAATGAACGGTTTAGGGATAGCTTAATCTCTTTGACTTCTTTGCTAGTAACAGAGCATATTAGGCTTGAATTGTACTAATTATAATAAACTAGGTAGTGTCTTTTGTATCTTGCCTATACTAATAAGTTATATGACCTAACGAGAGTCCTACAAATGACTATGGCCAAGTATATAGTTTGATTACTTAAGGTCTATAGGTTTTATATGTAATATGATTAAGTGCGTACTGAATATAGTGTATTTTTTATTTTAAACAACAAATAACACATCAGCTTTGGTCTTTGAACTACACTGTATTGGGAGTGTGCCTTTGTTATAACATACTCAATTTTGGGAAGGCATAAATCTTTTCAGCTGTGCACATTTATTAGGAACTAAACCAAGTTTCTAATTCTGTTATGTACAGTAGAATTACAATTTAGGGAAGAATTCATTCATATAATTTATTTGATAGCTTCTATTAATATAAGGTCCAAATTATACTAGTATAAAGGCCTTGTCTATGGTTATATTACTTTACATATAGACCTTATAATCACGTATTGAACTTTAGTGGCTATAATTGAGAGTGTAGGATAATCTCTGATTATTCGGATAAATGTAGGTTGCCTTGACATTTTTTATGGTACATATTATATTATATACTGAACTGCCTAGTACATTTTGTGGTCACAACTGTAGGAAGAGCACTACTTCGGGTCATACAGCCATATGTATGTTTTTTAGGAATATATCTTAGGTTAAACCTATGGCCAGAAGTAATAATTCCCTCTTTTGATATAACATTGACAACAACGGGTTAACTGAGGAGCTACTGCCCAGGATTATAAATATAAATATATTCAATTTATTATTGCATATAGATGAGTGGACAATTGCATTACAATATCCCTTAGATATTTAATGTGTGTCATGAACACAGTATTATGTCACATTAAGTTTATATATCATAGTGCCATCACCTTATAGGACAAATAAGGGTTAGCTAACTTAATACTTATTTAGTATTTATTATTATACATTCAGTGTTGTCTGAATGTAGAGGTAAACAATTCCTTTGTTCTAAACATCTATTTTTTGAATACATATGTCTGTAAGCTATGGCCATAGAATACTCCAACCTTTGAGTGTCTGATGTATGATACTCATGTTTTTTAAACCAACAAAATTGTGTGTTGTTTTTGATATTTTTTGGGATTTTCTGGTTCTGCCTCTGGCCTAATATTCCTTTCTGAATACATCTTTTGGCTTGGCTAATTCAAGGCACATTGGACATCTTAAAACTTGGCTATTAATAATATAGTGTTTAGCTTGTTTCTTTGGACAGTCTGACCAATTACCATCTGTTTTCACAAACTTGGATCCCAACTATGGATTTAGACACTATACTCGATGGGTTATGTGCTGATCGAGACGATATTGGTGTGTTTGGTGTTGAACAGGTCTCAAGCAATAACTCTAACAATATTAATCTTAATACATCAGATGGATGTGAATTGGCCTTCCAAAACCTTGGTAAGGCCTTAAAAAGCTTAAGGGCCAATATTTGGCACTTAAGGCTATTTCGAGCATACATTCATAAAAAATATGGCACCTCGTGGCCTTAGAATCAGACTTCGACCTATGGTTAGTAGATCTGAAGAGAAACTAACCACAGAATGGAATCATGCATTGCAAGAAGGGTCCATGAACTTTGTCAAAATTTTGGCCTCATATTACAAAAGAGCTATTGATGCTAATATATCCGAGGTCAAAAGCATTAGTGCAGAATGCAAGAAATATCACTCACTTCCCATGTATGAAAGCGCTGTGGCGAGGCTGTCTAAGGAACTAGCTTCACATGAAAAGTTAACTATGGATAGGAAAATTAAAAAATTTAATAGAGATATCATGGACTACAAAAGGGGACATCCTTTTGATATCCAGAGATCTGTTAGATTTGATAATACCTATTCTGGACCAGCTAGGGGCAGAACCATAAAAAGACCCAGATCTATTCTTAAACACCCTGACAAATCCTTTACCAGTACCTCAGGGGAGGAGTCCTCTTATACTGACAGCGAGAATGCACTAACACATGAATCACCAATGCGGAAAAGGTCCAACTCAACCATCCCTTTAGGCAAGGGGGAAAGCGGCGCGGTGGCCGCAAACATAAGTGGAGGAATTGGTACAGAATCAATGGAGGGGCTGATAACAACCTTACTCAGACAATAGAACCTAAGTATCAAAATGTATTAAATTTGTCTGATATTGTTTTAACCAATGAACAACAAAAGTTACTAAATAAAGGATTGGGTTTTGTACCAAGCTTTTTTTGTGATGAATATAATACTGTATCAGATGTCATGAAGTTCTGTCGTAACCTTAACCTGAAAATATTTTTTTCAGATCAAAATTCATCAATCTCTCAAAGAACTGTTGACTTCCAATTTCATAAATCCCAATTTCAACCACCAATGAACAAACATGTGCTATATTCCAACAGTCTGTTCTACGTGACTTACATTTTCTCCACTCAGAATCACATATTATGAAGGAGAACATCAGTATGCCTGAAAAAATGGCCCTAGCTGAACTGAAAAATAATCACAATATAGTAATACTACCAGCTGATAAGGGTGGGGCCATTGTGATTCTTAATATGAACTATTACATCAATGAAGGCATGGAACAAAGTACAGTTGTGTACACCTACCATAAATGTAGATGTTAGAGTGTCTTCACTGTTGCAGTCATAACTGTAGGGTGCTCCTGCCGGCAGGCAGCCCGAGGTCGGCCAGAATCCCAAAGTCTGGGTCCGGCGTCGGCTGTACAAGCCAGTACCCTGACGTCAGTACGCTCTGGTACATAGCCCTCAGCCAACGCCATCTTCTCCAGCCTTTCTTGCCCTAGATGTCAGAAGTCCCCCAATAAATCAAAAAATGAATCCAACAAGGAAACACAAATACACCACAAAGGAGAGAAAAAGAGGGGATAGGAGGGAGGGAAACACCGACTGTAACAGTGAAGACACTCGAACATCTACATTTATGGTAGGTGTACACAACTGTACTATGTTCATCGTGTTTCACTGTTGCAGTCATAACTGTAGGGTGGAATCCCAAAGCAGTGAAAAAGGGAGGAGGTTTAGACAGAAGAAGGGGCAAGAAGACCCTGCAAAACAGCAGAGGCAAAGCCTGCCCTGGTCTTAGAATACAAAGGGAGATTGTAGTGCTTGGAAAAAGTATGCACAGAACTCCAAGTGGCAGCTTCCAAGATATCCTTGGTAGGAACTCCCCTGAGAAAAGCTGTAGAAGTAGCAGCTGCTCTAGTAGAATGACTTCTCACAGTACCCGGAAACTGTTTCCCATGATGAGTGTAACAAAATCTTATTCCATAAGAAATCCATTTGGAAATAGTTTGTTTGGAAATAGCCTTACCAAGAGAACTGGAGGCAAAAGAAATAAACAATTGGTTAGATTTTCTGAACTCTTTAGTCTTGTCCAAATAAAATCGTAACTGTCTGTGCACGTCCAAGGAATGCAAAATCCTTTCCCCTTTATTCTGAGGATTAGGAAAGAAGGTAGGAAGGTGAATTGTTTGATTTAAAGCCACTTTCGAAATCACCTTAGGCATGAAAGTAGGATTAGTCCTCAAGGATACTCTGTCCTGGTGGAAAATAAGGAATGGTTCCACAGCCATGAGAGCTTGCAACTCTGAGACCCTTCTGGCAGAAGTCAAAGCTAACAAAAGAACTGTCTTCCAAGATAAAAACTTAATCTGAAGAAGCAGCAGGCTCAAAAGGAGGCAAAGTAAGTTTTTCTAAAACATAATTAAGATCCTAAGCAGGAACAGGAGGGGTCCTGGGAGGCCTTAAATTCTTAGCCCCTCTCAAGAATTGTCTCACCAAAGGATGAGAAAAAACAGGGGGATCAGTATTGAAATGAGCAGAAATAGCAGAAGCATGAATCTTAATGGAAGAAAAGGAAAGTCCATTAGACAAAAGATCCGAAAGGTAAAGCAAAATAGAAGAGAGATCAGGTACCAGAGGGTCCAAACCTCGGCCCTGCATCCAAATGCAAAATCTCTTCCATTTAGAGGCATAGGATTTCCTAGTGCTAGGCCGTCTAGCTTCCAAAAGAACATCCAAAACTTGTTTGGGAAGACTAGAAGAAATCAAATTTCTTTGAAGAGCCAAGCTGCCAGGCAAAGGGTCTTGAGATTGGAATGTAGCAACTGACCCTGATGCTGGGACAGAAGAGAAGGGTTCAGAGGGAGAATCCAAGGAGGCTCCAAGAACAGGTGCTTTAAAGTTGGATACCAACACTGTCGAGGCCAAATTGGAGCAATCAAGATGAGGAACTTGGGCTTGTCCTGCTTTATCTTTAGTAATACCCGAGGAAGTAGAGGAAGAGGAGGGAAGGCATAACCCGAAAGGTTTTTCCAGCTGAAGGACAGGGCATCCACTTTCCAAGCTGTTTTGTGGAATGACCTGGTGCAAAAGTGAGGCAGCTGATGATTGAGATGGGATGCAAACAGATCTATCTGGGGGCATCCCCAAACTGCAGTAATCCTGTTGAATAAGTTGGTGTCTAGCATCCATTCGTGAGGATCCACAATGTTCCTGCTCAGGCTGTCTGCTAAGAGATTCTGTTCTCCTGGTATGAATTGGGCCTGGAGATGTAGATTCGGATTTAGAGCTGTGTCCCATAAAGCCATAGCTAGTCTGCAAAGGGGATGCGAATGAGAGCCCCCCTGCTTGTGTATGTACCACATGACTGTGGTGTTGTCTGTGTAAATCAAAAGAGGCCCTGGATGCAAAAGGTTCTTGAAGGCTAGAAGAGCATTTTGAACTGCCAACATTTCCTTCAGATTGATGTACCAGTGAAGATGATCCTTTGTCCAGGTTCCCTGCTGGCAATTGCCTAGAAAATGTGCTCCCCAAGCATAATCCGAGGCGTCCGTGGTTATGATTTGAGAAGGTTGAGGAAGACGGAAAGGCTTTCCTTTGTTTAAAGCACACACCCTGGACCATCAAAGGAACTCCTTTTGGAGGCAGGGGATCAGAGGAATCAGAGTGTCCAGATCGTGATGATGCTGCGACCATACACTTTTCAGATACCATTGAAGCTTTCTCATATGAAGCCTTGCATTTGGAATTAACAGAATGCAGGAAGCCATGTAGCCCAGTGCCTGCAGGAATTTCCTTGCAGTGAGCTGAGGTAGAGTTGCCAAAGTCTTGAAAATTGAAGCCAGCTGTATTTGTTTTTCTGTAGTGAGGAAGGCCCTTTGTAAGGTTGTATTTTAAGAGGGCTCCCAGGAATACCATTTGTTGAGAAGGGATCAGATGTGACTTTTTTGTGTTCACTGAAAATCCCAACAGGAGGAGAAGACGTTGAACAAAATCCAGATGTTGAAGTAAAAGATCCTTGCTGTCTGCCTGAATAAGGCAGTCATCCAAATAAGGGTAAATCTGAATCCCCTGGAGTCTGCAATAAACCACTACTGGTGCCAGGCACTTGGTAAAGACTCTGGGCGCAGTAGATAAACCAAAGGGCAGTACAGAGAATTGATAGTGTCTCGAACCTGCCTTGAACCTGAGGAATTTCCTGCGTTCCTGCCTGATGGGAATGTGTAAATAAGCTTCCTTTAGGTCCAATGTCACCATCCAGGCGTCCTGAGAGAGCATTGGAATCAGCTGCTGCAGAGTAAGCATCTTGAATTTTGGAATTTCCAAAAAGGTGTTTAACACAGAAAGGTCCAGAATAGGTCTCCATGAGCTTTGTTTTCTTGGAACCAGAAGCAGTCTTGAATAAAAACCTTTTCCCATCTCTGAGAGTGGAACAGGCTCTATGGCTCTCATGGCCAGAAGAGCATCCACTTGATTTAAGGCTTCTGACCATTGATGTTTTGGCAGGTCTGGCCAACCGAAAGCTCTTGGCAAGGTATGAAAGTGGAATTTGTAGCCTTTTAAAATCACATCCAATACCCATTTGTCCTGGGTAATAGGAGTCCAATTTTTGTAAAAAAGAGAAAGTTTTCCTCCGAGAGGGGCATCCAGGTAAAGAGGTCCTGTAGCCCAACCTAGAGAGTCATTGAGTTTGCTTTCTTTGAGATTGGGATCTGTCTTCTCCCCTTCTAGGTGAAGCAGCAGTCCATTGTCTCGATCTGTAGGAGGCCTGAGCTTGGCCACGACCTCTGGAGCGTCTATATCTTCCCCTTTGAGGCCTGTCAGACGTGGGAAAGGACCAATTTTTGGAGGGCCAATTCCTGGAAAATCTAGGAGGCTGAACTTGCAAGAAATCTTTCACAGTTTGCATAGATTTTGCCTTTTCTTCCATCTTTTTAATAACCTCCTCAGCCTTAGATCCAAAAAGAACATCATGCTGAACAGGGGCATCTAATAATTTAGCCTTAACCTGTTCAGGTAAACTTTGCTCACGAAGCCAAGCATGTCTCCTGATAACAGTACCAGAGGCTGCGGCCCTGCAAGAAGCATCCAAAGCATCAAAACCACAATGCAAGCTATGTTTGTTCAGTTGTTCAGTTGCATGCAACACATCCTGTAGTTCCTTATCTTCTGCACATGCAGGAAGGGAAGCAAACTTTTGCTTTAAAACAGACAAAAGAAATTGCTGATACTTAAACACATGAAATTGGCAATTTAAAGCCCTAACAGAAAGGGTAGCAGAAGTATATACCTTTTTGCCCCACCTGTCTAAGGCACGAGAATCCTTCTCAGAGGGAATAGGATTCTTAGAAGTAGCAACTTTAGCAGCCTTAGAACCCTGAGAAATAGTTTCAGGATCTGCAGAAGGATTCTTAAATAAAAACAAATGAGATTCAGGAACCCTATAAAACCAATCAGGCTTAGAGGGAGCAGGAGGCATGGAATCAGGATTCAAATTAGCCTCGGAAAAAGCATCATCCACAATGTCAAGAACAGGAGGGATAGCCAAAGGCCTATGTTGAGGAAGAAGAAAGAATTCTCTAAGCCTCTTCTTGGAAGCAGAATAATCCTGACCTTCCCAATGAAAATGTTCCCTCATCTCATGTAAGGTTTCCCCAAAAGAAAAATCTTCAGGCGGAGAGGCAGAGGGCAAGGAGTCCTCAGCATCCGAATCCTCATAAGGAGGAAAAGAATATTCCTGATCAGAGGAAGAGACAGAAGATATAGAAGCCTGGTCAGAGGAATCCATAGGAACATCCTGTCGAGGCCTTTTCTCAGGGGGGGGGTGAGAACCCCTAATCATAGAAAGCAAATCTTCAGCCATCCTTAACAATTGCTTCTGTGTCCTGGGAGTAGATTCAGAAGTAGCTTGAGCAGGAGCTTTAGACTTAACAGGAGTCTTTGACTTTGCCTTTGAAATAGTGATGTGAGTAGGCCTGAATACCCCCTCAGAAGCCGGTACCTGCACAGCGGTTCCGGACCCATCCGAGGGAGCGACGTCCAAAGGTCCTGCAGCAGATAAAATAGAAGGCCTTGATGGCTCCCCATGGGAGTCCGTATCGGCCATCGGTTCAGAAGTGGCGGACGACAGGGGCTGCAAAAGCGCCTCACTGACGACAGCCGAACTGGACGCCGGCTCCAGCTGCAACGAGTCCTGTTTGGACCTCGGAGGCCTGTCCTTGTCTTTGCGCTTCTTTTGAATTCCGGTAGTGTCCGACGACATTCTGTAATTGTGTACTGCCAAAATAATTCAGAGCCCAGTCGTACCTGCGTTTGATAGTACGAGAATTAAACCTGGCACAGAACCGACAACAAGAAACGTCGTGGTCAGGGCCTAAGCAAGGTAGACAGTAAGAGTGGAAATCTTTATGAGGTATTTGTTTCCCACACGTAATACAATTATTAACTTTTTCTGACATCGGAGGAACAAGAAAAAGATTCCCCAACGGGGTACTTAGTTTTGAGAAGAGAAGTAAGAACTTCGGACAGACAACAACCAAAAAACGCTGTTCGAAAATCGCCAACCAACGACTTGCGAGCTGCTTTCCACCGCACGGCAAGAAAGACTGGAGAAGATGGCGTCGGCTGAGGGCTATGTACCAGAGCGTACTGACGTCAGGGTACTGGCTTGTACAGCCGACGCCGGACCCAGACTTTGGGATTCTGGCCGACCTCGGGCTGCCTGCCGGCAGGAGCACCCTACAGTTATGACTGCAACAGTGAAACACGATGAACATCAGTCAGATACTAAATGCTACATGCATATGGGTATAGATCCCACCTGTAATTTTAAAAAAGAAATCAATTCATTTCTTAACTTGGCAGTTGAAGGCATTATTACCCCAAAAACAGCTCAACATCTTACAGTGACAGACCCACAAAAGCAAATTCTGTACCTACTTCCGAAAATTCATAAATCTATTTCTAAACCACCAGGCAGACCGATTGTTGCAGGTATTGGTTCACTCACAGAACCACTTTCTGTGTTTTTGACAGTACAATTAAAACCATTACTGAAAGAAGTCAGGGCTAGAATACAAGACACAACCCAATTTTTACAAATTATACAGGATACCCAATTGGAACCACATTGGCTCATGTGTACGTTGGACGTAAAGTCCCTATATACTAGCATACCCCATTGGGCGGGGTTGCAGGCATTACAATATTGGTTAGAGAAGACTAATCTCTATTCACCTGGCTTCAACACACTTATTATTTGTATGGCAGAACATGTGCTTAATAAGAACGTCTTTTATTTTCAAGGGGTATGTTACTGGCAACTACAAGGTACTGCCATGGGGGCATCTTTTGCCCCCCATCTACGCTGATTTATTTATGGCATATCTTGAGAAATGCCTTGTATACAATCCACTACACAACATATATTTGGTGGAAATTGATATATGGCGTAGATACCTGGACGACTGTTGGATGGTGTGGCGTGCTGACTCCACATATCTACATGAATTTGTAGAGTATCTAAATGGTAACATTTGGGGTATACAGTTTACAATAACATTTGATTCACAAACCATTGATTTTTTTGGATGTAACAGTTTACAGAAATCATGATCATATACTGAATACCAAACTTCACAGGAAATATCCACAATATAATACTTTATTACATGCATCCAGCATGCATCCACGCCACACCATCCACAACATACCAAAATCTCAGTTTCTCAGGATCAAACTTATCAGTTCCTCTAGACTGGATTTTGGAGAAGCTAAGGCAGACCTTCAGAATAGATTCTTGGAGAGAGGATATCATCCCCATGATATCCATTCAGCTAGTATACGGTCAGATAAACAAGACAGGAATTCACTACTTAAATATAGGGAACAATCACAAACGACACAAGAATCCACACTTAGATTCGTGACCACATATGGTAGAAATCATAATGTCATCAGGAATATTCTGGATGATAATTGGAACATTATGCTGGCTAATAACCATCTCAGAGAAATATTAGGATCTAAATTCCAGTTTTCGTACAGTTGGGGTAGAACCCTAGGAGCCTTATTTTCGCACTACAAACACAAAGAAAGGGGCCAAGTACAAACAGCTGACCATATCTGGGGATCAACTCTTGGGCACATTCCCATGTGGCCACTGTACATCTTGCAATCAAGTAAGCAAGTTAAAACAATTTACCAGTGCAAATACGAGCAAAGTTTACGACCTTAGGGTTTTTGGTAACTGCTCTAGCACTTGGGTAATATATCTGGCCACATGTCAATGTTCAGCATTCTATGTAGGACAAACATCACGTTCATTAAGAATTAGGATGGGTGAACACAAGAGTGAAATTAGGCATAAGAAAGACACCAATGCTCTATACAGACACACCATTAAACATCCAAAAGCCAAATTCATGTTTACTATTATTGATAAAATTACTGGAGACAGGAGCAACCTACAAGGTTGGCACAACATTCTTAGCCACAAGGAAAAATATTGGATCATTCACCTAGGGGCTCTTTTTCCGCCAGGACTTAATGACCATTTATAATATTTAATACCTGGGTATACACCAGAAACAGTATGACTAGGATGGAGTTATCCTGATGAAATAAATCAAAATTGTCAGATTAGTATCTAACATATGGTGTTACCAATCGATATTATGTAATCCGGTGATACCACGGTGAATTTATTTAACATTTGTTGCTCCTTTATGAATAACAGATACGAGACTATGTTAATGTCTTTGTAATATGTTACATACGAATTTAGGGACAACATTAATAATTTTGTATACATTGTTGTTATGATACACATTGATTGTACGTATTTACTTTTGGACTATATAGGATTCTTAATGAACATGTCCCCCTATGCTTACCTCAACAACATGCCTAGTTATTCATCTCCATGGTGCAAATGTAATCTACATACACTTTGGTAAATATAGATTATATACTCAAATGTATATACTCAAATATATATATATATATATGTTTTTTATATATATATATATATATATATATATATATATATATATATATATATATATATATATATATATATATATATATATATATATACACACACACACACACGTTTGGTTTTTGTAGTATTTTGGCCTTGTCATACATACATGACAGACATGTGAAATATACAATATTTGCCGAATAACACTATTATTATATTATATATGGTTGCTATGTTTTTGTACACTCCTTACTTATTTTTGCTGAGAGGGATATACATTTGTGGAATTTGATGTAACTAGATCAAATTTGTATTTTTTTATATGAATGTAAAATACACCTCGGTTACTATGTGGTTATGTAATATTTTTTCTACATTATATATTTTTTATATATATGTTATGTATTTTATTAGTAAAATGTGATAGCACTTTGTATATACCTTGACACTAATTTTGGGGTTGGACCATACCATTGTTTGCTATTGGCTGGTGTCATGTATAAATAATCATGAGTTTGGTTATGAAATTATATGTTATTTTCACTGAAGAAGGCTGCCAAGCCGAAACCGGTTTGAAACTTTACCTATTTTACAGGGCAATTCTTGTTCTGTGTTTATCTTCAATGTAATAAAAGTATTTAGACTGTCTATGCTGGCCTCTTGTGTTCACTTATACATTGGTTTGGCCGAGCATACCATACTGGCGAGGAGTGGAGTTCATCTAGGGTCATACCTGCCTGGGCCACATGATCCGAGAGCTCTTCCATGTCTCTTTTCATGTAGTCCAGGGAGGTACGTCTCAAGTAATTCACTCCAACATGGACAATGACAGAGTCATATCTGTACTTGTTGTGGAGTGACCTGAGTGCATGCATTATGTGGCGGATCCTGGCACCTGACTGTAATTTTCTCCTTGTTCAACCTGGTGAGTGGGACATCAGTGTGCCGGACTATAGAGTCACCTATGACTAAAGTGTTAGGTACATTGTTTTGCCTTAGGGGCTGTTGCTGGGTGGTACACTGGTGTTGTGAACTATGTGACACTTTAGTTGTGATTGGTGTTTGTTTGCGTTTCAGCTTCAGAGCTATGGTTAGCATTGAGCATGGCAGGTAAAAGAAAGGAGTTACAGGCTATGATAGATAGTTCCATATGCTTAGATGCCTTCGCCCTAATAATGTGAAGTAAATGGAAATTAATGTCAGACCTTATGTTACAGTCCCTCTTTTTCAGACATAAGCACTAGTGATGAAGTGGTCATTTAAATGCATGTAAAACAGCTGCATATCAAACATTTATACTTTCTCATTTTCATTTTTATACAACAAATTATACAAATATACGGTTATATAAATGGTGATAATGTGTTTAAGTTTAAATGACAGACATTTAACAGTTCAGTATCCTGACATTTTACTGAAACCAGTAGCTCATGAACTGATTATCTAGCCAGCACACTTAAGTGTCTTGACATTCCTTGAATATCTTATTCAACATGGAAATGTGGTAACTGCAAATGAAGAAAACTTGTGCAAGGCACAAAATCTGAAGACAGTGTTTGAAAATGCTCCCTGAATTACTCATGGGAACGCCTCACTGGATGCCTTTCTAAACATCAAGTCCACTCAATTGTCATGAGCAATGTCATTTGGTTCAACAATATCACTTAAAATTATTCATTTTTCCCCATCTTTATTCTCTCTAGTTTCTCTATTGACCTACTTCCATTTCTGCTTTATGTATCATATCATGTCTAAGTGATTTCATCATTTGGCACAACTCTTCTATGGTACAGGAGTTTGGCTTTTCCACTGCTTGGTTACTGCTTTTTTGCAAAATCAGGACCCATACAAGATTTTCTAATGCCTGATCGACTAAAGTAGCTTGTTATAATCCCATGAACAATACATCTTTAGTCAGTACAAAGTCAGTTTTACTTCTTTGCTGTAGAACAGACTGCAACTCTGCCATATGTTTCACAACTCCAGCAATGTGTTCTCATGTACCTCTTTCCTGTGCATTACATCTCTGGCAATACTGGCTGGTTTGTGGGAAAATTCTAGCGAGCCTACACAGAGTAAAATAATTTATACCGACACTTACACCAAAAAATGTGGTACCTTCTTGATTTTATCTATCTACGACTTTGTTCCACTGCTGACTTACTTTAATTTCAAGAAATGATTCCCTTGCCTTCCTTTTGCAATCTGCTGTTGAGGTTTTCTGTCATATTAAGGCTTTTGCTGCCCATGATATCATGCTCATTTGTCCGAGGTGGTCTCTTTCCTTACTTTGACTATACCCTCTATTTTCATAGGCCATTCTTTTGAGTTCTGAGTATACCAATTAGTCCTTAGTTCCTGAATTAGACCTTCATAATTAAGCCAGTTAGCATCTTGAAAGTTATATTCCTTCTTGGCTCTCTCTCACTTTTTAATCTGTCCCTGGTTTAAGTTGTGCCAGCATCTAATTCCCTGGAACTGTATGGCCCAGTGCTACTCTGTTGTTCTTTTGCTTTCATCTATTACTATGGAAGGCTGAACTTTACTTAGAGCAGTGGTTCCATGCTGTGTTTTTTGAAATAAAGTTATTAAACCAACCAGGTTTACTGCCTCCAACACAGGAAATAGGAGCTGTCATTCAACTCAGGCTAAGGCTTTTTCTGCACCTAAGCAAGTAAGAGCCACTGGATACAGGGTACTATTCACATCCTGGAGAATTAAGTGGCGACAATAGGTGGTGAGGTGTGTATGCTGACAACCCATTCATTGTTATACGTACTGACTGGTGTGTGACAGAGCATGGATTCAAGGTTCTTAATATAGTTGCATCTCTCACATGTAATGTGTGGACTAGGAGTAGAGGGCTGTCGGTGAACACAAGGCAGTCGCTACACGATGTCTGTGTCGACCAAGCTGACTGGTATAAAAGAATTACATTTTATAAGATTCTGCTCTTTTGTGCCAAATGCTGAAACCAGCCCAGTTTGGCTTCATTAAGGGTAGATCAAGCTTATTAAAACTGGTAAATTAATTTGAGAATGTCAACAAACCCATAAAAAAGGTAAGACAGTACACACAGCTTATCTCGACCTTGCCAAGGCTTTTGACACAATCCCCCACTCTGGCATCATTAAGAAACTCTCCCAGCTGGAGATTAATCCTTATGTTACTAGATGGGGAGCCAATTGGCTCACCGACAGAACACACACTGTCAAAATTGGTGACTCCACCTCCATGAGTAGACCCATCACCAGCAGAGTAAATCCCGGCCAAAGTAGACTGCTTCTGGCTCACCAAGTTTGCTAATGACTGCAAACTGGGAGCAATCAAGAGTCCAACGATGTCAACATATTACAAAATGGGCCAACACAAATGAATGATTGGTGCCAAAGCCATGGTCTAAAACTAAATGCAAAAAAATGCATTATTATTCACTTTGGCAAAACAGAATTCCCTACCAGTTACAATACTGACAACACCCTCCTGAGTTCCAGTCCAGTGGTGCGAGACCTGGAGACTTGAAAACACAGGTTGATAGCAATCTGGACTTTAGCCACCAAGTTTACACAGTGGTAAGGAAAGTCTTCTATGTAGTGTACCTCATAAGCAAAGGCATAGTATCCAGGTCAAGGGGTGTTACAACTCCACTGTACTCAACCCTCATCAGACCACTAATGCAATATAATTGACGCTTTTGCATGTACCTCACAAGACACCTGCAGCAGCTGGAGAGACCTCAGAGGTTTCTCACCAACAAAATATCAGGACTCCAAACCACAACCTAAGTGGACAGCCTGAAAGCCCTGTCACTTTACTCTGTACCTTGTAGGCTACTAAGAGGTAACTTGTGCATGGCCTACAGAGCAATCTCTGACCTTGCCCTAATGGAAATGCTGCACATCCACAAGTCAAATGGCACAAGAATCACTCACCCCAGTGATCTCAACGTAGCCTAAGACATTAACAGAACATGCTGGAGAGAGAGACACATCTCTCAGAGACTGCTCCTTCTCTGGAACAGACCTCCTTTTCACACAGAAAAGAGCTCCTTACTGACCTTATTCAAATGCAACCTAGACAACTGGACAGAAGACTGCAAATTCACCCCAGGGTGGCACCCATGTTTTTAATGGACAGGGTTAGCCGGTGTTGATCACTGAGCCACTCTGTTCATAAATTTGTTCTGGGAACTACCCAAAAAGAACAAGTGGGGATACTTGGGATTAACATGGCTTGTAAAGGCTCTAAGCCTAGTACCCGCCTATGAACCTATGGGTACATGAAAGGAATGAGGTAACAATTTTGGCAGCTGACTCAGCAATGCAGGCTTCTACTTTTCCATATGTCAGACAGCAAGAGAAACCTATGCTGATGCAAATGGCAAACTAGGTAGACGTATGATTAAAACATCAGAAAACAGGGGCTACAAAGTGATTATATGTAACAAAAACATTCAACTCATTCACTTTATAAAAATCTATGGAGTGCAACTACAGGGCAAAAGCAACAACCATTGGGAACAACTTCTTAATGGTCACATTTTTCCAAAGCAATAATTATGGACTTAGAATAGAAAATCTATACACAAAAACAGAGCTGTTAATCAATACACAAAGTTAACTTATGTAATATACACTAGCCAGTAAAAGGAAACTGTTAATGTATCAACTCTGCACAAGTGCTACAGCTAGTGAAAGAGATATGCACTTATTTTCAGAAGTGACATGCAGGCACAAATCCAGAAAAAATACCTCTAAACAGAACCATCCAAACAAGAAGGCCCTATCAAACCTGAGGTGGGAAATGGTGTGTGGTGAATGTTAAGGGGATGAAACTTAACTACAGAGCTGAACTGGCAGCAAGTATGCAACTTTTATGTATCCATAATTGGAACTTTCATTTCCATCATCAATAGGACAGAGTTCCAAGCCAGGCCTATGTGGTGGTTCTCAAGAAAAAAATGCCCTGAATAGTGCTGGTTCTGAAGCAAGACACAGACAAGTAAACTGCATCCAGCTTGTATTATCCTAGACAAGTGCTCACATATGCCCATGTAGCAAATGCACACATTTCGTCCATTAAGACAGTTCTGAAAAACAGTGGTCAGTTTGAAAGCCCTTCTGGTAGAATGTGTATTTGTAGATTCTGGCAAGGATTTACCTTGCTTCAATTTTCAAACTTTATGCTTAGTGACAGAAAAAGGAGTCAATCTGAAAAACCCTAGTACCAAATTTTGTACGAGAAAAATGAAATAAAGCACCATCTTTTCTTATGAACAATGTTCTGCCTAAATAAAAAATATAAGCTGTTCATGCACATCCACACTATTTAGTAAATAATCCTCCATGGTTGGTGTAATACAGGAAAATAGGGCAATATCAATGGATTTATTAATATTAGCTTCAATGGCAACTTTAGGCATAAGTGAGGGGGTTATTCCTCATGGACACACTGTGAAAAATTATGTAAGGAGGGTTGGAAAATGCTTCTAGAACTCAGAAATCCGGCTAAAATGACTACCACAAAATATTACTCATGGAAAACTCTATTCCTCAAGTCCTCAGAGATAGCAGGTTCAAAAGGGGGAATTGTAAACTTCAAGGACAGAGTACAGAGAAACTAGAGTCTTGACTGGGGACCGTAGAAGGAAAGTGCTACTCAGGAAAGTCTTACAAACTAAGGGAAGCCACAGAGAAAAGAGTCTGTGCCTTGATGGAAATTAAAAGATGCCAGACAGACATCAAAGATATACAACAAATTCTACAATACACCATGGAGTGGATTCATTTTGGCAGAAAGCCATAACGAGAAATATGTCCATTTATTATACTTTCTTTTTTTGTGCCAGGCCTCTGGACAAAGGTAAGACTCTGGATCTCATCTTGTAGAATGAAGAGTCACAGGCCATCACTGGAAAAAAGAAAAATCATGGTGTTAAACAAAATAAAGATCTGGGTAAGGTTTGCAGGATGAGTGAAAGCAGACTCTTGGAAAGCTTAAGACAGAGATCTGTTTAAGAGAGAAGGTCAAAGCAAGGAGAATCACATTTGGCCAGCCCATTTTAGCAATATTATAACAAAATCACACAGTTTTCCACAAATTTCTCTTACAATACCCAACACTAACAAGCCCTCAAACAACTACACTGGAACATGCTACCACACACCCTTCACCAATCCCAGCTTCTAGTAGTCCACAATTTTAAACACTGCCTGGATAAATGCCCAGCCCTTAAATCTATAATTCATTTAACACTATAACCCAAGCAGAAAACTACGCTCCCAAAACAAAACTCTTACCATAAATAAACCTCTTCTTCACCTACGTCTCCAAAATCTGGAACTCTATATCTCTCCTCCTCAAGCAAAATAAATTACAAACTTTTAAAGCGTACTTTAAACAGAAAGTAAGACAGAGCAGCCTATCTGTCCCTGGAGGAGTGGTTTCAGCCCAGAAGTTAGTAGTTTATTGGCCATTTTGGGCTAATCTCTCTCTTTCACTTCCCTGCTATAAAAACCGCATTTGCGCAGTTTTTGCGCTTGTATTCCTTCCAGGTGTTCTGCAGAGTCTACAGCAGCAGAGAGACAAGAGAGGGATTTTGGAGTGATTAAGTATAATTTTTCTGCTTTTCTTGCTGTCTTAACTAATTCCGCCTAAGCCAGTTGTTTTAGCAAATCTGTGATTTAAAAAGTTTGTTAATGCTACATATTGTACTTATTTGCTGCCTGCACTTGAATTAAGTCATTTTTGTGTTTAAATAATCTGTTTAACTGTTGCAGGCTACACACTAAAGTGCGATAGCCTTTTCTGTGCATTTAAAGTGTTGTTTTGATTGTATCTACTCTATTTTCTGAAAAAAATATATATATACTTGTTACCCGCCTTTCTGAACTAGTATAGTATCTTCTATTCACCTCCTTGTTACCACACCCTCTAATTAACTACACCATCAGACTCCAGATCTACACTTTAACTCTGATAACTGACCCTATCTTTCCCCTTACACCAGCTTCTACCATTTCTACCACCTCCTTCTTAACTCTGCACTCCCCACTACAATCTTCGCCTATACCACCACATCCTCCTATATTTACCTTTAAAAACATACTTAATTCATTTAGCTTACTACTAACTAAGTAACCTTAATCATCATGCTTTTAACACCTTCATCCATCTCTATTTTACTATTATTACTTCTAAACCTTTCCTATCTTCACTACCTCACCCAACCTAGAAACTGCCACCATTCACGTCTCTATCACACAACCAGCCATCAAACTTCCCCCCTCTCACACTCACACTCACCTATCTCTCCCCATCTATTTCCTATAAAACAACACTTATTCTTCTCCTACAAAATACTCACTTCTCCTAAACTCTCCATCCCCACTACTACCAAAAACCCCTTCACCATCACAACAGTACCCAACCCTTTTACTAAACTACTTAATTACCTCTCCAACCACATCCTTCACCTAGCTACCTGTCTCTTATCAGGCGATATTCATCCCAACCCAGGCCCCTATACCTCTACCACCATACACAAGCCTCTATTACTTACTTCTTTAAACTCCCAAAGCATAGTCAACAAAATAGCAACCCCTCCATGCCTGGCTCACATATAGTAAACCTGACATCCTATCTATCTCAGAAACATGGCTAAAACCCTCTATAAAAGACTCCGAAATAATTCCACCTAACTACTCTATCATTAGAAAAGACAGGTCCCATAAAAAAGGCGGTGGTGTAGCTCTCTTATTTTCAACATCCTTGTTAATTACTCCCTACGACAAACCTATTCCACAATTCAACAATGCTGAAATACTTCTCACCCTCCTACAAGTCAACAAGCATAAACACATATGTCTTGTATCTCCCTATATCCCCCCTGGTGACAATATCTCTACATTAGAAGACATCCTCTCTTGGCTCTCCAACAACATTAGTAATGAAACCATAATTTTAGGCGATGTAAATATCAATTGGACCTCCATTCAATCTCCAACCAACCCCCTTAACATTAACCTATATAACTTCTCCCAGCTAATCAACGTAACTCGTCCATCTAAAACCTTTCCTGTGGCAGTATATTAGATTGGATCCTTGTCTCACACCCACACTATCACTGACAGCGTATTCTTCCGACGCTCTAAGTGATCATTTGCCCATCTTCACTTATCGACTCCCTGCATCTCTCAATTCCCCACACTTATATTACTACCCGCAACCACAAAAATTTCAACCCAACAAACTTTTCAAATTCTCTAAAAGCGATTAATTGGAACAATCTAAAGACACTATCCTTAGATGATGCAGTCTCCCACTTTAACTCTACATTCTTAAAGATACTTGATTCCCAAGCCCCCTTAAGGACAAAGCGAATAAAAAATAACTCTGCCCCCTGGATTACCAAAAATACATTAGCAGCCATGCACCTCAGAGATAACGCCTGGGCACTTTACCAGAAAATTAAGACCACCAAATCCCACATTGAATATAGAACACTGCGAAACAAAGTAAAAAAGCTTACTATCTCTGACAGACAAAATTATTTCTTTACCCTTCAAAACAATAAAACAAATCCACAGAGATTCTGGAAAGGAATCTCTACCCTCCTTAACCCTAGCAAACCACACACCCCCACCCCTGATCCAAATGCCCCAGACCTAGACTTGGCTACTCAATTTAACTCCTTCTTCATTGACTCTATTAGCAAACTAACTTCCTCCTTTTCTACTTCCACCTCATCATCCAATACCCCCTCACCCTCTCCCGCAAAAAAACACCATGCACTTCTCTTACTTCCCCATTCCCAACTACTAACTCTTCACCTACTCTTAACTTCCTCATCATCCTTACCAGTATCAAATACTTTCCCTCCCCACTCTGCTCCCTTCTCATTAAAACCTATACCCATTTCTACAATAAAGAAACTCCTTCGAAAATTGAAGCCCGGCACTAATGCACCTGATAACATCCCCTCATACTTCCTAAGCATAGCTGCTGATGGAATTGCCTATCCCATAAGCATTCTCATCAACCGCTCAATCTTGGAATGTACAGTGCCCCAACTCTGGAAACAAGCCTTCATCATCCCCCTCCATAAAGGTGGAAAAAACTGCAGTGTTAACAACTTCCGCCCAATTGCTATCCTGTGCCCGCATTTCTAAGCTACTAGAAAAATGTGTCCAACTTCAACTACTACCATATCTTTTAGAAAATAACCTTCTTACATCTACACAACATGGCTTTAGGCCAAACCATAGCACCATGACAGCCCTCCTCTCCTTTCTTGAAACCATCAATAAAGCACGTGATTCCGGACAGATTGTCTCCACCCTACTACTTGACCTTTCTAAGGCCTTTGATACTATCTCACACAGTCTGCTCCTAACTAAACTTTCCAACCTTAACCTTTCTCCCTCCTCTATAAACTGGTTCTCCAGCTACCTATCAAACAGACACCAAGCTGTAAAATGGAAAAAAGCCACTTCCTCTTTTCTCAATACCCCCACCGGAGTTCCCCAAGGCTCCATACTTGGTCCTCTTCTCTTTAACATATTTATAAATGATTTTCATAAATCTATCCCATTCTCTGACATTATCCAATATGCTGACGATTCTACCATTATTTGCTCTGCCTCATCTGTCCCTAAGCTTCTAAAGCTCACACAAGAAGCTTTCTCAATTACTGAGCATTGGATGAAAACAAACCACCTAGCTCTAAACGCCTCCAAAACCAAACTCATGGTATTTACCCTCTCTAAAACTACTCCCTTCAATACAAACAATTTCTTGATTATACGTCAAAACAACTCAATTCTAGAACTAGTGTCCGAAACTAAGTTACTTGGTGTCCAAATTGACAACCAGCTTAATTTCAACTCTCATCTTCAACTAAATATTAAAAAAACCCACCAAAAGCTGGGTATGCTCTACCGTCAAAACCATTACCTCACAAAGACCTCTAAAATCGCTCTCTCCTCTTCCTTTCTTATTCCCTCCCTGCTCTATGGCTCACCTCTCCTAACAAATCTTCAGTCCTCTCTAAAGAAACAACTTTCCTCTTGCTACAATAAGATCGCCAAGTTCTAAGCTAAGGCCACAGGTCATCAACCCACCACTGTTCCTCTCTCCAACACCTAAACTGGTTTGAACTTCCTCATCAGCTCAACTACATTCAGCTCACCCTAGCCCATAAGCTCATAAATAACCCCTCTCTCTGTCCCTCCCTGTCTTCTGCTTTTAAGTTACATCTACCAGACAGAGTCTTAAGGTCTAACAACCAAAACCTACTAGAAGTACATAAACCAAGACGTTCCACAGGCAAATACCTTGTATCCTCTAACCTAGCCCGTCTTTGGAACTCACTCCCAGCATCCATTCGTACCACCTCTAATCTTTATACATTCAAAAATCTCTACACACACATCTAAAGTTGCAATGGGAATGTTCCTGTTCTCATCCATCATAAAAATATGGAACTCTTAATCCTTCATCCATTCTTAAGCTATTCAACAAAGCCTACTTAACTTATCATTCCCTTCATAACTACATTCATTTATAACAAAACAACTTTACCTCTCTAAAGTCATTACACAACTCACATCTATTTTACCTATTTCTATTACACTGTATTATATGAATGTTACCTCAAATGCAAAATCAATGACTGTATCCTATTTTACATTTGTATAAGTATCTAAGCTATCTATTGTTTATTCCTGCCCTCTGGTTTGCTTTAAGGGCTTTTTAAATTGTTTGTACCTATTTTGTGTGTCTGTTTTTTGGAGCTTTTCTCCCCAGGACTCCATTGAAAACGGGTTCTTTTAGGCCCAATGGACTATCCTGGTAAACCAACTGCAAATAAATAAATAATAAATAAATAAATATAGTCCAGTTTTCAGGTTATTGCCGAGTCACAAGTTTCTGTGTTGCCCATACCTTACTTGGATAGAAGGAAGTTTCTCTGTTCACCTGTGAGAGAGGGGAGGTTTGAGCAGCCTATCTGTCCCTGGAGGAGTGGTTTCAGCCAGGAAGTTAGTAGTTTATCGTCCATTTGGGCTAATTTCTATCTCTTTCACTTCCCTGCTATAAAAACCGCATTTGTGCGGTTTTGTGCACCTGGCAGCGCGGTTTAGCTAGAGTTAAACTATTCTCGGCTCCATGAAGTCTACTCTTCAATTTTTCCCTTGTAACTAGACAAATCTTCAACTTTCACTCAAACCATTCATTTCACAGTCAAGCACTTGCTTAAAAGTCATAGCAAGCACTAATTAACCCTAGCACTAGGCCCCCCTATACTGTCCAGAAGGACAAGGCTGTCTATTCGTCCCCACCAGCCAATCAGAAAAACAGCTTACTCTACCTATTCAGGCATGTCCAAAGGGCAGCTTCCGGTGTACTCTCCAGTCCAACTGGTGAATCTGGGCATTTTGAGGCAATATTACAACTGTCTCATGTACACAGACAACCTTCTCCTCCTACCACCAAACACTAATATATGTGAGAGATGCAATTATACAGCCAAACTGGAGGCAAAGCTCTCTCAACCAAAGACTGGAACTGACAGTCAAGAGGAGAAGGGTAATACTTGCAACACACCACCAGTCTCACATAGACCTAATAAACCAACACCGGCAAATAACACGCATGAATACATGAAAACATACTCGGAGGCACATCCAAGCAACCACCACACCCCATCACCAATTATGAAACACATACTTCACATAATCAGTGTGCCACGCAATCACAGCCCTTAACACAAAATAACATACCCAACACACTAGTAATAGGCGACTCTATAGTCAGGCACACTGATGTCCCACTAACTAGGCTGGACAAGGAGAAGATTACAGTTAGCTGTCTGTCAGGTGCCAGGATCCACCACATAACACAAGCACTCAGGTCACTCCAGAACAAGTACAAATACAACTCTGTCATTGTCCATGTTGATGTAAATGACCTGACGCGTACCTCCCTGGACTACATGAAAAGAGACATGGAAGAGCTCTCTGATCATGTAGCCCATGCCGGTATGACCCTGACCCTGAGTAGCATCCTGCCCTCACCAAGAATGATGCCACAGTATAAAGAAAAAATTATCAACTTCAACAACTGGCTGAGTTTCTGGTGTCATTCAAATGGGATCCAGTATCTGTCTGCCTGGGAAGACATGCTCGACAATCCACATTGCTTCGCAAGAGATGGCTTGCACCTGTCACCCTTAGGCTTTAGAATACTGGCAAAGGCTCTTGCCGCCCCCATAGTGCCTTTTTTAGGCAAGGCTCAAAAGACAAAGCCACCACCATAAATAGCACAAGTAACTAAAAACTGAGGGTAATGCTACTCAACGCCAAAAGTCTAAATCTCAAAATGCATGCACTCTAGGCACTCCTCAGTATGGAGAACATTGACATCTGTGCAGTAACAGAAACCTGGTTAAAGGCTACTGAGAGCACTCCAGCACTACTAGGCTATAACTGATACCATACTTTTTGGCCACAGAACCAGGACTGAAAACACAAAAGGCGGGGGTGTATCCATATTCATCAAGGATACCCAGACCTCCAGGTTAGTGGTGCAGCACAATGCATCAGAGAAAATCCATGTGCAACAACGGGCAAAACTGCAATCCAAATTGTAGCTTGCTACAGATCACCCGCCATGGCCCAAGACCCTCATTCCGCATTTCTGGAGACACTGGGAAATATGAAGGTCCTACCAAACACCCTAGTATACTGGATGACTTCAATTACCCAAACATAAACTGGGAGAACTACTCAAGTACTAACTCCCTTGCCCAACGCTTCCTAGAATTTATAAACTCGAACACCCTGGATCAACTGGTTCAACACCCCCACAAGAGGGAACATATTGGACTTGGTCATCACCAACATGGGCGACCAGTGTTCCACACCGGAGGTCAACCCCTCGCTGGTTAGATCAGACCATAGACTAATCACTATGGATATCCACATTCCACCCCCTCCCCCAATCAAGGAAACCACCATGAAAAGCTTTTCAAAAGCAAACTTCACATTACTTAAGACCGAGGTGGAAAGGTTCACAGCCGCCATGCTAAAGGACAATGCAGTCCAAGCTGCTGAAACCTTTACAAAGGCACTCTATGAGCATCTGCAGGAATGCATGGATCGTGCTATCCCAAGTAAAACCAAGACTCACTCCTCCAAGAAAAGGAAACCAGTCTGGTAGACCCCTGCCATAAACAAGCTATACAACAGAAGGAGGAAACTAGTACAGAAAAGAGTAAAATCCCAAGAAGGAAAGACAACCCTGATCAGTATCAGCAAGAAACTATGATCCCTCATTAAATCATACAAGGCTAGTTTTGAAAGAAAAATTGCCAATGACTCAAAAGATAACCACAAAGCGTTCTTCTTTATGTCAAGAACCTAAGTGGAAACTCTCAGATCTGCTCTGAGCTAGTGCAGAATGGCACAAAATACACTGAACCGACTGATATTGCCAACATTCTGGCAGACAGGTTGAGTGCAAACTTCACCCCCCTCTCGCTCCCTAAAGGGCCCATAACCATACCAGAATAATGTATTGCCCTTTCAATCACCGACACACAGGTTAAAACAGCCCTATCCAAAGCCAAAAACACAACTTCAATGGGACCGGACGGTGTTCCAGGCTGTGTCTTACAAGAGCTCCAAAATGAACTAACCCCTCACCTAAACACACTGTTCAAACTCAGCCTCTCTACAGGCTACATACCCACAGAGTGGCGCACAGCAACAATTATCCTGCTCCACAAAGGTGGAGCCACAACGGACCCCGGGAACTATCGCCCTATAAGCTTGACTAGCCTGATCTGCAAGGCTATGGACCACATCATCATGGAACTCATTAACAGAGACATTGGGAACCTCCAAACCTTGGACCCTACCCAGTTTGGCTTTGTTAAGAGAAGATCATGCCTCCTAAACCTGGTGGACTTTTTTGAGACTGTTACCAAGGCATTAGACAAGGGAAAGGAGGTCCACACAGCCTACCTAGACCTCGCAAAGGCTTTCAACACCATTCCCCATTCTAGTATTATAGACAAGCTCACCAACTTGATCATAAACCCCTACGTCATAAGATGGGTTGCCAACTGGCTCATGGATAGAACCCACATGGTGAGAGTTGCAGGCTCTACGTCCGACTCTAAACCGGTTACAAGCGGCATCCCCCAGGGCTCAGTCCTAGGACCCCTCCTGTTCGGTATATACTTCTCCGAAGTACAGGCAAGCATAGGAGGACTATGGCTGACCAAGTTCGCAGACGATTGCAAACTAGGGGCCATAATTGATTCTCCGGCTGATACAGGACACCCTCCAGATGGGTCTCACTGAGACAGATACCTGGGGTCAAAATCATGGCCTCAAGCAAATGCCAAAAAGTGCATAGTCATGTCCTTTGGAAAAAACAAAGTACTCGCGAACTACCACAGAGGTGGTAGTCCCCCTAAATACAGAAAATGTAATAAAGGATCTGGGGACCCAAGTAGACAGTAATCTCTCCTTTGATAATCATATTGCCAAGGTGGTTAGAAAATCCTTCTATGTGGCCCACCTAATCACAAAAGGGTTCACATCTAGAACAAAAGAGGTTATTGCGCCTCTTTACTCATAACTCATTACACCCATCATAGAATACAATGCCCCATTTGGGATGTACCTTACAAGACACCTGCAACAGCTGGAAAGACCACAAAAGTACCTCACCAAGACGATTACTGGCCTCAAACAGATGCCCTATGCAGCCCGACTCAAGAAACTCCATCTGTATTTGGATGCATACCGCTTACTCAGAGGTGATCTCTGCCTGACATACAAGGCCATGTCCAACCCAGAACTGATGGACATGCTCCACCTAAAAAAAAAAAAAAAAAAAAACAAATCCCGGAGAGTCACACGCTCTAGAGATATAAACCTCACCACAACAATAAATAGGACATGCTGGAGGGATATATTCCTATCCCAGTGACTCCCCATGCTTTGGAACAGGATTTCAATATACATCAGGCAGAGCCCCTCACTAACACTCAAGAGAAACCTTGACGGGTGGATGGGAAACAGAAAATTTACCCCGGGGATCACTGCAATGGCTCTGCTGGACAGTGGCACAGGGAACTAATGCTCTGCTGGACAGAGGCACAGGGAACTAATCTAAGGGGGTGGCGAAAGCCAACACATTTTGGCTAGGCTTATAAATGCCCTTGGGCATATAGCCTAGTACTTACCTATGAGCCTATAATTCTGGATCTGCCAATGTTCATCCCCAGGATAAAATGTGCACATACTCTCAAACAAATAATTTTATGCAACATAAAAAGCTACAAAACAAATGTATGCATAAACACATATGTATACACACACACACACACACACACACACACACACACACACACACACACACACACACAGATCTATATTTGCACATAAATCAAGACATGAATTTTACATGCAAGGACTTGCAGGTTATAGTTTTTTCATATACATAATCTGTATACTCTTATTATAGCTATGTGCATTTATCATATGGAGTGCTTCTTAGTGGGCCTACAGTGAAAGAGGTCCTCGTGCCTAGTTGGACAATCCTAGTGAAGTAAAATAATGGGATTACATGCATTACTTTGGTCTTGCAAAGAGGGATAAGGGAAAAAGATGCTGCATTTGCAGTTAGTCACATGCATAAACAGGTCAAAACAAGGCTTTTCCCCACAAAAGGAGAGAGCCCATGTTACTAAATAGCAGACCACTTGGACAATGGCTGAACTGGTCATGTGGATGTTGGCTTTTACTGGGATATAAAAAAGCAATGAAAGGCAATTCAAAGCAAAGACTCACTCCAAAACTCTCACGGCTGCTCAATACAGAGGAGAGATGCGAGAGGTCCCCACTACTCACTACACCATATACCAAGCCACTGCCATAGGTTCATAGGTTTATACTAGGCTATCTGCCCTAAGGCATTTATAAGCCTAGCCCAGAGTTTTGTGGCTTACACCACCCCTTATGTTAAAAAATACTGTGCCCATTAGTTTGTTGTGCCTCTGTCCAGCAGTGACACAGAGATGATTCCCGGGGTAAACCTACGATCTCCCATCCACCGGTCAAGATTTCTATTGAACAGAGCCAGCGAGGTGCTCTGCCTCACATGGAGTCTCTGGGTGACAAATCTATCCCTCCAGCATGTCCTATTTATATCCGTGCTAAGGTATAAGTCACTTGCTCTAGTGCATCTGGTAGATTTGGATTTTTTGAGGTGGAGCATGTCCATTAATTCTGGGTTGGACATGGCCTTGTATGTCAGGCACAGGTCACCTCTGAGCAGACGGTATGCGACTGAATAGAGCTGGAGTTTCTTCAGTCTGGCAGCATATGACAGATTTTGGAGTCCCTTTATCCTTTTCATTCATGATGTCTGAATGAATGGCAATAACAGTGGAAGAAGGGAGTCATGGAATAACTGCAAGGTGAGGAGGACACACTTATTTTCTAGAATGCTGAAGTGCAGACTGGCCTCCTAGAATGACCATGTGGCATGGACAGTTGGTTTCAAATGCAACCCTCACTCTAGAGCCGGGCCATCCATGGTCACAGTTGCTAGGGAAAACAGGAACTTGAAAAAAATGGCTTCTAGAGTCCACAATACAAGCTGCTCTTGTGGACATCTTGATCGGAGATTCAGTCGATCTTATAGCTGGTCTCACTATATTCTGTGGGTCCACTGAAGAAGCCTCAAGAGAAACCTGGTATGAGTTACCATGAAAATTGTAGATATCATGTGGCACAGTACTCAGATAAAGAAAGCATTCAGGATAGCATCAGTTGCAGGTAGAATATAGGTCTCAGAACACAGACTGCTCACAACGTTGTTGTTCTTTCGGCTTTTCCCAGTTAGGGGTCGCCATAGCAGAACTCCGGTCTGCTAATGATTGGCAGTAGATTTTTATGGTGCCAAGGTGCCAGCCCTACACCCAACCTTCAACAAAGGCATGCCCATTCACGCATGTCTTTCGAACACCACCCGACCGTGGGGTGGACATGCAGACTCTAGACAGTAGGCGCTCCAGCTGAGAATCGAACGGGAGAACCTCTTGCTGTGAGGCGACAATGCTACCGCTGCACCACCGCGGCTTTCACAACACAGACTGCTCACAATGCAGCTTAAAAATGAGAGATTGCACTGGTATCACAACTGGGAATTTGCAAGATTCACCATTATGCCCATGGACTGGAACAACTGTAGGAACAAAACCCTGATGGCAATAAGATAGTCCATCTCACTGAGGCTTCTTTAAAAAGAGTTTTGAAGCTCTTGAGCTGATGTTACTACTACTAACATGCATTTGGTGAACATCCTGGGGCAGTGGTGAGAATGAATGGCAATATCCAGACCTGATAAATGACCATTTCCTATGTGGAAGCAAAGGAACCTCATGGACTCCCTAATGATCTTGATGAGAATGTAGTCATCCAGGATATCCAAAACATACATCCAGTCTCCTATAGACGAACAGGAAAGTACAAACTGCACAATTATTACTAGCAAGAACACTTTGGGTATACACTAATTTAGGCCACTCGTATTGACAACTGGTCAGATTTTCTCTGTTCTTTTGGAAATAGAAAAAGAACATTGACTAAAAACTTTGCTCATTCTGGTCTATTGAGACCTCTTGGACATCTCTTTTTATGAACACACTTTATACCTCTAACCCTTCTGCTGTCTTTTGACGGGGTGGGGCATCAGAAGAGGGGAGAGACAGAAGCTTAGATGGAGTTAAGACGAGGATGTAATGGCTTTTGGATATTATGTCCATTACCTGCCTGTGTGTGTGATGGCCATCATCTCACCAGGGAGATACAGGACAGACAGTTTCCAACTACTATAGGGGAGCAGACAGGCAAGGCCACAGGGGGGTAGACTGTTGCCCTCTCAAAGAAGGATCATGATACCCTTGCTTAACACCTCTTGCTTTCAAGGCTTTATAAATTTGGAAGCCACAGAGTCCTCTGTGGCCTTATCACAGCATCTAAAGTTAAACTTCTTGGATTATCAAAACCGAAAAGTGCTCTGCTGGTTCCGGAAAAAAAGGATGCTGATGCACCTGAAATTTCTCCTCACCTTAGCATGTTGCCCCTACTTTCCCAGCTCTGCTTCTACGTTTTGCCAAAATAGAGAGATTCAAACAAATGGAACATTAATCAATTTGGCTTTGGCAAAGACTCTGCTCAGAGTATGAACAGCTTCAGCCTGCAGTTCAGGGTTCAGCATTCATTTCTGTTTTTGTCCTTCACCTTTCCGGCATTTTTAAAAGCAGCTGGTACAATATGGGAGTCCCCCAACAAGTTTTGCAACCCTTAAAGCCTTGGATTCAGGGTTCTCCATAGAATTATCAGCAAGCAACTAATTAAGCCGCCTCACTAATTTTGGTGCTGTTCAGTGGATTTGTTTCAAGGGGAGCTATCCCATAAGATGCTTAGACTTGAGGGAAGGAATAAGCATTACCTCTTGAGCATCAGTAGGTTTAGAAACCACTGAAGCATCCACAGGTTTAACTTTCTTTGAGCTAGATATCAGTCTTGCTTGGCTCAGATTTTCTCTTCATAAAACTGCTTAAGGTAGAGGAGTAACAGGATTCAGTAACTAAGGTAGCTCCAAATGTGTATAACTCCATTTGTTTTCTCCTTTCCCTTAAAGCAGAATGGTTTAAACTCAGCACAAAGGTGCCAAAGCTCTAGAAAATGCTATTCGCTTAAGCATTTGATACATTTAGTATGTTTGTCTTGGGGCAGAATTTTCAGTCTGCACTTAGATTCCTTAAGAAATGAAGAATCCTGTTTTTTTTTTTTTTTGGCCATAGCTAGGCCAACTCGCAATAAAAACACAAGTACAAAAACACTTAAATGTTATTAAGCCTTGGGAGGAAGCCTCACCAAGGAGTAAAAAAGAACAAGCAAAATACTGAAAAAGAAAAAAAAATGTAACAGAGTGACCCGTAACTTATCAACAAAGAAGTAATTTACTTCCTTGAACTGCAACAATAAATCTGCCACAAACAGAAACACTATTAACGGCAGCCTGGGGCTCTTCAACAGTGCAATCTGACTTTGAGTGGGTAAAGAATGTGCATCAGGGTCCAAAGGCACTTATGATTACGAGTACAAGTGAGGGGCTAAGACAGTCTGGGAAAGTATGTGCGCCAGACTGCATCCTAATGTTCTTAGGTCTACTGCTAATAGAGATGACACTCTCAATGACAGGGCATGGAACAGTGCCCTAACCCTTTCTGGGTTGTTGGACCCTTCTAGCCAGTTCTTTATTTCTATAGGGCTACTGACCTTATTTCTTGCTAAGTATTTCTGACAGGGTATGAAAGCTGGGAAGGGATGGAGTGAACTAGAAAGGGACTTGTATACACTTTGGATATTACTTCCCAGACTAATATGACCATGCTAGAGGTGTTTCAAGAGGAAAGATAGAGAAAAGTACTGTTGTGTAATTTGCACTTATCCATAACAGTAGCTGTTCAACTTCCTCACTGCTGCAGTAGCCTTTAGGCTCTACAGATAGATTTCCCATTGTGGAAACAATAACTGAACAGCTTCACAAAGCTCTGACTTCAGCCAATACCTTCACTCCAAGTGCTAATTGGCTAGCACTAAATAGGGAAATCAGCAGTCATAATGAAGATGTCTTCATGACTTTCTTGTCCATAAAGAGAGAAGAGACTTCTTTCTTCTTCTTCTTTCGGCTTTTCCCGGTTAGGGATCGCCACAGCGGATCACCTGTTTCCATTTCTTCCTGTCCTCTGCATCTTGCTCTGTAGCACCAACCAACTGCATGTCCTCTCTAACCACATCCATAAACCTTATCTTAGGCCTTCCTCTTTTCCTATTACCTGGTAGCTTCATCCTTAGCATCCTTTTCCCCGATATAACCAGCATCCCTCCTCAGCACAACCAACGCAATCTAGCCTCTCTGGCTTTGCCTCCAAACTGTCCAACCTGGGTTGACCCTCTAATATACTTATTCCTAATCCTGTCTACTCTCATCACACCCAGTGCAAATCTTAACATCTTTAACTCTGCCACATCCAGCTCTGACTCCTGCCTTTTTGTCAATGCCACTGTCTCCAACCTATATAACATAGCTGGTCTCACTACTCTCTTGTAGACCTTCCCTTTCACTCTTACTGGTACTAGTCTGTCACAAATCACTCCTGACACTCTTCTCCTCCCACTCCACCCTGCCTGCACTCTCTTCTTCACCTCTCTTCCACATTCGCCATTACTCTGAACTGTTGATCCCAAGTATTTAAACTCATCCACCTTCGCCAACTCTACTCCCTGCATCCTCACCATTCCTCTATCCTCCCTTTCATTCACACACATATATTCCATCTTAGTCTGGCTGACCTTCATTCCTCTCCTCTCTAGAGCATATCTCCACCTCTCCAGGGTCTCATCAACCTGTTCCCTGCTCTCACTACATATCACAATGTTATCTGCAAACATCATAGTCTACGGGGACTCCTGTCTGATCTCGTCTGTCACCCTGTCCATCACCAGTGCAAATAAAAAAGGGCTCAGACCTGATCCTTGATGTAATCCCGCCTCCACCTTAAACACATCTGTCACTCCCACGGCAGATCTCACCACTGTCACACTACCCTTGTACATATCCTGTACCACTCTTACATACTTCTTTGCCACTCCTGACTTCCTCATACAATACCACAACTGCTCTCTAGGCACCCTGTCATATGCTTTCAAGTCCACAAAGACAATGCAACTCCTTCTGACCTTCTCTGTACTTCTCCATCAACACTCTCAGAGCAAACAACGCATCTGTAGTGCTCTTTCCTGCCATGAAACCATACTGCTGATCACTAATCATCACATCCCTTCTTAACCTAGCTTCCACTACTCTTTCCCATAATTTCATGCTGTGACTGATCAGTTTCACCCCTCTGTAGTTACTACAGCTCCTCTAGCATCCTCTCACTTTCCAAGATTTCATTAAACAATCTGGTTAAAAATTCCACTGCCATTTCTCCTAAACACCTCCAAGCTTCCACAGGTATGTCATCTGGACCAACAGCCTTTCCATTCTTCATCCTCTTCATAGCTATCCTTACTTAAGCCTTGTTAATCCATTGCACTTCCTGATTCACTATCCCCACATCATCCAGCCTTCACTCTCTCTCATTCTCTTCATTCATCAGCCCCTCAAAGTACTCCTTCCATCTGTTCAACACATTCTCCTCGCTAGTGAGTACATTTCCCTCATTATCCTTTATCACCCTTACCTGCTGCACATCTTTCCTAGCTCGGCCCCTCTGAGTAGCCAAACCGGTACAGGTCCTTTTCTCCCTCCTTAGTATCCAACCTTTCATACAATTCTCTACACACCTTATCCTTCGCCTTTGCCACCTCTCTCTTTACCATGCACCTCATCTCCTTATACTCCTGTCTACTTTCTTCATCTCTCTGACAATCCCACTTCTTCGCCAAACTCTTTCTCCGTATACTCTCCTGTACTTCCTCATTCCACCACTAGGTCTCCTTGTCCTCCTTCCTCTGTCCAGATGTCACACCAAGCACCTTTCTAGCAGTCTCCCTTACTAGCTCTGCTGTAGTTACCCAGCTATTCGGTAACACTTCACTGCCACCCAGTGCCTGTCTTAACTCTTCCCTGAACTCCACCTCACAATCACCCTTTTTCAATTTCCACCATTTGATCCTTGGTGCTGCCCTCACATCCCTCCTCCTCTTCTTGATCACCAGTGTCATTCTACAGACCACCATTCTATGCTGCCTAACTACACTTTCCCCAGTCCCCACTTTGCAGTCTCCAATCTCCTTCAAACTGGCCCTCCTGCATAGGATATAATCCACCTGTGTGCATCTTCCTCCACTCTTGTATGTCACCCTATGCTCCTCCCTCTTGTTAAAATACTTATTCACCACAGCCATGTCCATCCTTTTTGCAAAATCCACTACCATTTGACCTTCTGCATTCCTTTCCTTAACACCATACCTACCCATCACTTCCTCATCCCCTCCGTTCCCTTCACCAACATGCCCATTGAAATCTGCTCCGATCACCACTCTCTCACCCTTGGGTACAGTCATCACCATTTCATCCAACTCGCTCCAAAATTTTTCTTTCTCATCCATCGCACACCCAACTTGCGGGGCATATGCACTAACTACATTCATCATTACACCATCAATTTCCAGCTTCATAAACATCAATCTATCCGACACTCTTTTCACCTCCAAAACACTCTTGGTATACCTTTCATTCAGAATAACCCCTACCCCATTTCTCCTCCCATCCACACCATGATGGAACAATTTGAACCCATCTCCAATACACCTGGGCCTTACCTCCCTTCCACCTGTTCTCTTGTACACACAATATATCAACCTTCCTTCTATCCATCATATCAGCTAGCTTGAAAATGAAGTTTGCAATGCTTTGTAAATGTATGTACGTAAATCATGCAGTAGCTTCTACAGTCCACCCCCTTCCAGTACGGCACTAAAGCTGAAGAGGCTCTAGTAGAATGTGCCTTGATACTGCCTGGAATGGATTAAGCATGGGGGGGGGTGACAAAAAGCAACAGCTGAGGATAACTACCTAGAAGCTGTCTGCTTAGACTCGGGATGTTCCTTTTTATGAACACTGATGCAATATATGGAGTTGATCAGCTTTTCCAAAAAACTTGCTTCTGTTAAGATAATACCGAAGTTTCCTATGAACATCCAGGGTATGCAGAAGCCTTTCTCCCTGGTTCTGGGTAGAAAACTGGGAGATTGATGTCTGTGTAATATGAGGTATGGTTTACCTTCTGTGAGAGCTTGCAACTCAGATACTCTTCTTGTAGACGTCACAGCAATCAGGAGTTATTATCATAGTCAAGAACCTTAAATCAGCTTGACAAGCAAGTTTAAAAGGTAACAGTCAACTTCTCCAGCAAACGTTGAGATCCCAAGGAGGTACAGGCAGTTTACACACAGGTCTCGGGTGTAAATCTCCTTTCAGAAACCATTTTAACCACAAAGAAAGACGAAAAAGGAGAATCCATGGGCAGACGTGCTAAAATGGCCACAAGATTAAACCTTTATAGACAAATGAAAAGCTAAAGGAAACAGCAGTCACAAATATTTCAGCACCCTGGAACAAAATCTCTGATGGGCTCCTGGTTATTGATTAAGCTAGAAAATACTTCATTTTCTAGTGGTAGGCTTTCTTACTTCCTTTAGTACCTGCTGCACCTCCACATGAAATAGGCTCCTAAAAGGTATTAGAATTGAATGATCCAGGCATTCAGTTGAAGTTGGGAGACTGAGATGCATCAAACTCCCCTTGTCTTGTACGATTAGTTGCAGTTTGTGAGGACACTTGTGGTAACTGCCCTTAACCAATTCCATAAAAAGAAATTGCCAATGTTGCCTGGAACAAAAGACTTTTGGGGAATCCTTCAGAGAGAGTCTTCTGAATTACCCTGGATATCACTGGAAAAGTTTGAAAAGCACAGAAGAACAATAGTAAGATATGCATTGTGGGGGCAAATGAAACATCTTAGGAAACTCCATGAATCACTTTTCCTCTTTCATCATATAGTTAAGAACTTGAGTAGCAGATGAGCCAAACAATACGACCTAAAGCAGAATAGAAAATTTCAAACTTTACCTCATCAGCAAACTTTTGATTACACACTCACGCATATTTTCTCATCACTGTAGCAGTAGCAGTGACCTTAGATATAGCATCTGCACAATCATGTCTGGATACCTGGGATAAGGTAGAAGCAGTCAGATTTAAAAAAAAATAACTTTCTTCTGTAGAGGAAGTGAAATACAAACAAGATCATTCAGACTATCCATATAACAAAGCATAAACTTCCCTTCTGAAAGCCTAAGTGGAAGAAAACATTCTCTCATTTAGATGACAGTCCAACAACTTGTCTTCCTTGTCACGAGATGAAGGGTTAATGTTTAATACTAATCTACTCCCAGCAGTAGACGCAGTGGATATGGCAACAGAGTCTGATCAAAGGTGAGAGAAAGGAAATACATTAGTCAGAGGTACTTAATGCATCTTATCTGATTTTTAGTGACTGACCGCTTAGTATCAGTATCAGGCAGCATTCAACACATCCTCCAAGGCTGGCAGTACATGAGGGATGTGTGAGAATGAGGAATGTAACATATCACACCATCTCTTCAGTTCAGGGGGATAAACTCCTCCAAAGAAGAAGAAATTACAATTTTTTCATCACAGAGAGTTGGGCTTATGAAGAAGACGTTGTCTCATCTCTGTCATAATCAGAATCATCAGACCCAGTTTCTTTTAGAATTTCTTTACAAGGGATGCTCACCTGTAATAGCTTTTGGACGTCGGGATTCATAGCTGGTTATGCAGGCTTTGCTAAGGTAAGAAAATAATCTCTCTTTACTGCAATTTCCTCTTAAGATAAACAATGTTTAATGGTTAGTTTTTTTCTTTATAGGAGTCCTTGTGGAATATGGAAGAAGAGTAATTTGAAGGAGGAACATCTGACCAGTTTAAATGGTCTCTTGCCTCTAGTTACCCAACTGACAATCTCTCTGGCTGTCTCCTTGCCCTAAAGAAAATGGTTCTCCCATGCCCGTATTAAGACACTGGAACAGCTGAAAAGGATATGGCTAACCCCTGATTAATGGTGGCTGAAAGGACTACAGCGCAGGAAGCCAGAGAGGTAAATGAGTAGTCCGAGAAACAATAATGGTGACTGCAGGACTAAGGTGCAAACTGAGCCTGCAGCAATGGCAAAGGCTCCATGGTAAGTCTTTTTTTCTTTCTAGGAAGAGCATGAGTGGAACCACCAGGACTGGATTAAGTAATCATGCTGTAGTCAAGGAAGAGAAGCTAAACGTGGTAAGTGTTGTGGAAGCTAGTTGGTCTTAAGGCTAGATGTCAACCAGTGCACACAAGCAGCACACTTACACTCTAACTTCTTGTCTCAGCCCCTTCACAAAGTAAAATAACCAGCGTTCAATTTCCCTGTCAGTACTCCTTTTACTAAGCTTAAAACAATGCCAATAGAAGAAAAATGTCAGGAAGGTTGTCATGAAGTGAACATAAAGCACTACCACTTAAAAACACGTCCCTGTCATCCCAAAATAAATCTATATTTAGTCCAAAATTAGTACCACATGTACCTACAAATAGCAGTCCCTGATGGGAAACTCCCAATACTGACTAAAAATGGTATTTGCCATTTAAGAAACCTAGTATTTGTCAGAAATTAAAATAATTCTTAAAAGGACAAATTAGGTTTTCTTAAGCTGTCCCTGTTTCATCACACCTTCACAAGATGTGCTTTTGAACTAGCATTCATCCTAATTCTCTTGTAGTTGTCTGTGTTGTGAAAGGGTGTGTCTCGTCATGGGTTAGTAATTTGTGAGGGCTAGGCTCCTGCTTCTCCCATATCCATGAAGTGGATTAAGCAAGTAATTAGAGAATAAACGCAAGCACACATAAATTTTTACTTAATGACACTTCTCTATTTTAGCAACAATGAACTTTCCAACAAATTATCCTCCACTGTAAAAATGTAAACCCAGTCAATACATGCCATCAAAACATTTTCCTCAGTGAGATACCAGGAGCGGACATTCTTATAAGCAAGTCACTTTTCTTTACAAATGCAGACTTGTGGTACTTTGGTTGAAGCAGCACATGATATTAAGAAGTCCTGGTGTGGCATAAATATCTGTAAACTTTGTGCAAGTTTACATGAGACCAGCACCAGAGTATGTGTATATTGCTTTTTTTTTCTGGAAAGTATACTAACATAGGCATGACAGAGCAAGTCATCTGTCACAGCAGTGAAACATGATGTGAACAACAACTGGCAGGGCTAACCACAGAAAACAATGGGATACATTTGGTTGACTCTGCAGACTGTAAGGGATATATACTGGAGCTATTAACAGTATTACAGCCCAAAACTTGCATTTCCTCTACAAAATCTGCAGAAAGAGTTGTACAGAATTGTAAAAGCTGACAATGGAAAGCATGCCACCACAGTTCCTTTAGGCAAGTCTAACTTTTGGCAACAAAGCCTCATATGCAGCAGAGGTCTGACGAAACATGCAAGACATATGGGTTCATAGGTGTGTACTAGGGCTAATGGCCCGGGAGCCTCTACAAGCCTAGCCCATAGGATTACCCTGGCATCGTGCACCCAACCTTAGTTTCCAATGCCTCTGTCGCGTAGCACCACTGGAGTGATCCCTGGGGTGAATTTTCTATTTCCCATCCACTCAAGATTTCTCTTGAAGAGGGCCAGTGAGGTGCTCTGCTTGACATATATGGGAAGTCAATTCCATAGCATGGCCAGCTCTTGATTATGAACCTGTCCCTCCAGCAAGTTGTGTTGATTGTGGTAATGAGGTTGAGGTGCGAAGGGATTGGGATTTCTTCAGATGTAATAACTATCCTATTATACAATGACCCCCCCATTAATATTCTAAAACGTGAACGCTGATTGGTCAGCGTGCACGTTGCAAATCAGAGTTATACTAATGGAAAAAGGTCTGGTCACCCGGACTTTTTCCATTAGTATAACTCTTTTTTTAAAGCAACGGAGAACACAAGATCTCTGTTGCTTTTTACACACTGTCTCGCTATGTTAAACGAGTTTAACATAGCGAGACAGCTTTAAAAAAAGTAACTGAGATCTTCATATCTCCGTTGCTTTTTTTTAAAGGTGTCTCGCTATGTTAAATGGGTTTAACATAGCGAGACAGCTTTAAAAAAAGAAAAGGTGATTCTCTGTTGCTTATTTTAAAGCTGTCTCGCTATGTTAAACTCCTTTAACATAGCAAGACACTATGTAAAAAGCAATGGAGATCTTGCTTTCTCCATTGATTTTGCCCACAGCTCTGATGCACTGCGTAAGCATACGCATGTGCAGTACATCAGAACTGCCACAGAATACCAGACAGCTGCAGAAGAGCAGCAAGAAGGCATTATACAATGCCATTATTTAAGAAAAGTAATTCTTTTCTTTCTTAAATAATGTCATTGTATAACAGCAATAACCCACTTCTGGGTGTGGGTAATGCTGGATTTACCCATGGTTGCCTTTGTTTGGCCACTCGGGCTTCATCCTCGTGACCAAACCACATTACCCACTCCCAGGCGTGGGTTATTGCTATAAACACACACACACACACACACACACACACACACACACACACACACACACACACACACACACATAGCTAAACTCTATTCTAAAACAACTATTACTAATAAAATTAAAAAAGTAGGGAGAGAAAACTCTCTCAGTAAGGGAAGAGGAAACAGAGATCTTCCACAAGGGATACAAATTTGAAAAATTGCACTTATACTTGCAGTCCTCAAAAGCACGACTGAACATCTCATGCTGCAAATAAGGTCTGAAGCAGTAGGTTGGAGTTCAGGGAATTACAGTTAGGGGAGGAGTCAGAGCCCTGGAACCGAACAGATTCAGTGCCAGAGTCAGATCCGGTCAGATCGACAACCCACAGTTAAATCTGACAAAAAATAAACATTGGATCCTGCTATGCTTTAGTAATGTTCAGATGTTACATGTTGACACTCAATACAAGTTTAGAGCACTTCAACAGCTTGAACAGTAAAAGTACAGATTTTTATTTCACCCACAAAACAGGTTCTGTCCTTCTATGACACTGTTCATGAAGCAATGAAATAGTACTTAGTGTTTTTGTCTCTCAGATCAAAGACCAAATGCTGTCTGGGTGTAGTATGCATATTATCACCATGCCAGCAAGGGCTTTCTATGGCAATCTCAATGTTGTCCCACATCTACTTACACTGAAGGAAAACCAAAGGAAAAAAGTATCTATAGTTACAGTTATTTATATGATTACATTTTTCTTTTTAGGGTTCCCCTGCAAAAGTGTCATTGGCTCACTGGCACTAATTACATAAAATACAATATTCAATAAGGAGGCCTCTGAGAACTAAAAACGCAGCATGCTGGTCTAAAACACCTACTTGAAGGCGCTCACTACAGCTCAAAACACTAGGTAAAAGAAAGTACAGTTGTGTACCTACCATAAATGTAGATGTTAGAGTGTATTCACTGTTGCAGTCATTACAATAGGGTTATCCTGCTGGCAAGCTACCCGCAGTCAGCCTGAATTCCAAAGTCCTGGTCCGGCATCGGTTCCTGTCACCTCCTCCATGATGTCAGTGCGCCAGGGGTATAAAAGATGCAGCTAACGCCATTTTCTTCAGTTTTTCTTGCCCCAGATGTCAGGTGCCCCCTAAAGGGTAGGCTAAATTATGCCAATAAGCATGCATGCACTAAAGTAAACTTTTCCTTCATCTACAAGCAAATACACCACATAGGTTGTATAGAATAGAGAAGTACAGATAAGTCCCAGCAAAGGAAAGGGGGATGGTGGGTGGGTAACCTGGACTGTAACAGTGAATACACTCGAACATCTACATTTATGGTAGGTACACAACCATACTATGTTTATCGTGTTTCACTGTTGCAGTCATTACAATTGGGTTGAATCCCAAAGCTAAGGTTGGGAGGCTGGGGCTAAATAGAATTAGGAGAGGCTATGAGGCCCTGCAGAACTGCAGTGGCAAAGCCTGCTCTGGATTTAGAGCAGAGAGGTAAGAAATAGTGCTTTGCAAAAGTGTGCACTGAACTTCAAGTTGCAACCTCTAAGATGTCTTTGGTTGGTACTCCTCTGAGGAAGGCTGCTGAAGTAGCTGCTGCTGTGGTTGAATGGGGCCTAATGACCTTAGGCACTGATTTGCCATGCTGTGAATAGCAAAAACAAATGCAGTGGCCTATCCACTTTGAAATAGTCTGCTTTGAGATGGGCTTTCCTTGTGATCCTGCAGCATATGCCACTAGAAGTTGTGCAGTCTTTCTGAAAGCTTTGGTTCTGTGCAAGTAGAAGCATAGCTGCCTGTGAATGTCCAAAGAATGCAGAAGTCTCTCACTGTTATTCTGTGGGTTTGGATAAAAGGTAGGCAAATGAATTGTTTGGTTAAGGGCCACACTGGACACTACCTTAGGCATAAATGTTGGGTTTGTCCTCAGAGAAACCGTCAGGATGGAAAATGATAAAAGGTTCCACAGCCATGAGTGCCTGTAACTCAGAGACTTGTCTTGCAGAGGTTATTGCTAGGAGCAGAGCTGTTTTCCAGGATAAGAATTTTATATCAGCTGTAGAGGCTGGCTCAAAAGGAGGCAGTGAGAGTTTTTCCAAGACATAATTGAGGTCCTATGCAGGTATTGATGCTCTCCTTGGAGGTCTTATGTTGTTGCCCCCTCTGAGGTACTGCCTTAGTAATGGATGAGAAAAAATAGGTGGTTCTGTATTGTAATGAGCTGAAATGGCAGAGGCATGAATCTTAACTGATGAACAGGATAGGCCTTTGTCCAGCATCTCAGTTAAGTATTGCAAAATCTGAGGAATATTTGGTACAATCGTGTCAATTCCTTGTGCCTGGTTCCAAGCACAGAATCTCTTCCATTTTTCTGCATAGGATTTTCTGGTGCTAGGCCTCCTGGCCTCCAAAATGACATCATCACCGCTTTAGAGGGAGGTGTGTTTTGAATGGCTACATTATCCGCCATGCTGCCAGGTTTAAGGTCCTGAGGTGGCTGTGCAAGATCTGACTGTTTTGCTGGGTCAATAAGTGAGGAATTTGAGGTAATGTCCAGGCTGGGCATTGAGACAAGTTCTTTAGGATTGGGTACCAGTGCTGGTGGGGCCAGTCTGGGGCAATCAATATCATTTTTGGCTTCTCTTGTCTGACCTTTAGGAGTACCTTGGGGAGGACAGGCAGTGGAGGAAAGGCATATACTGTTACGTTTTTCCAGCTGAAAGATAGAGCATCCACTTTCCATGCTTGCTTGTGATAAGTCCTTGTGCAGAATCTCTGTAGTTGGCAGTTGCAAGGGGAGGCAAATAGGTCTATGTCCGGGCATCCCCATTTCCTTGTTATCATGCTGAAGACTTGTGGATCCAATTTCCAGTTGTGGGGATCCATTACGTTTCTGCTTAGTTCATCTGCCAGAGTATTTACCTTTCCTGGCAGGAATTGTGCTTGCAGATGTACTTGGTAAGTCAATTCTGTGTCCCACAAAGTCATGGCTAGTCTGCAGAGGGGGTAGGAATGTGTGCCTCCCTGCTTGTTTATGTACCACATGACTGTAGTATTGTCCGTCTTTATCAATAGTTGTCCTGGATGAAGTTGATCCTTGAAGGCTGTCGGAGCATTCTGAACAGCTAGCATCTCTTTTTGATTGATATGTAGATGCATTTGGCTTGTGGACCATGTGCCCTGAATACATCTTCCTGCCATATGGGCCCCCCCAGGCATAATCTGATGCATCTGTTGTTAATGTCTGCCTGGCTGTGGCTAAAGTGAATGGCTGTCCCTTGTTGTGGTGACAGGCCTTTGCCCACCATCGAAACTCCTGTTGCAGGCAGGGAATGAGGGTAATTATTGTTTCCACGCTATGGCAATGTTGAGTCCAAACACTTTTTAGATACCATTGTAGTTTCCTCATATGCAGTTTTGCATATGGAACTAGCAGAATGCAGGATGCCATGAAGCCCAAAGCCTGCAGAATTGTTCTTGCAGATAACTGGGTCTTTGTTGCCAACATTTTGAAATAAGTAGTCAGTTGTCTTTGTCTGGCATGAGATAAGCCATCTAAGCAGTTGTATTTAAGCTTGCACCCAGGAATATTATCTCTTGAGAGGGTACTAGTTTTGATTTCTTTTCATTTACTGTGTACCCTAGGGATGTTAGCAATCTTTTTACAAACGCCAGATGCTGTAGTAGAATGTCCTTGTTCTCTGTTTGAATAAGACAGTCGTCCAAGTAAAGATAAATTTGTATTCCTCTGTCTGCAAAATGCAATTACTGGTGCCAGACATTTTGTGAAGACCCTGGGCGCAGTAGATAAGCCAAAGGGCAGTGCAGAGAATTGGTAATGCATTGAGCCAGCTATAAATATGAGGTATCTTCTGCACGATTGTCTGATTGGGACATGCAGGTATGCCTCTTTTAGGTCTATAGTCACAAGCCAAGCCTTCTTGCCCAGCATGGGCAGAAGCTACTGCAGAGTCACCATTCTGAATTTTGGAATATCCAGAAATGTGTTTAGAACAGACAGGTGCAGTATTGGTCTCCAGGCTTTGTCCTTTCTGGGCACCAAGAACAGTCTAGTAAAATCCTAGTCCCTGCTCTTGTTGTGGTACTCGCTGAATGGCCCTCATCTCCATGAGGGATGAAACTTGGTTTTGTGCCTCTGCCCATTGGTTGTGTGGCAGGTCTGGCATACCGTTTGCCCTTGGCAGGGTGTGAAAGTGGAACCTGTAGCCTTGTGACACTATATTCAAGACCCATTTGACCTGGGTGATCATGTGCCAATTTTGTGAAAAAAGTGCTAGTTTTCTCCCTAAAAGAGCTGCCAGAAGATAAGTGCTTGGTGCTGGCAGGGGAAAGTCAGTGAGACTGTTTTCTGTATGGCTGTGATTTATCTTCTCCACTTTTGGAGGTAGAAGAACCCCATTGTTTAGACCTGTATGAGCCTTGGGGCTGGAATCTGCCTCTGGGGAGTCTGTATCTGCCTCTTTGTGGCCTGTCTGACACTGGAAAGGACCAATTCTTTGTAGGCCAGTTCCTGCTAAATCTGGGAGGCTGAACCTGTAAGAAATCCTTGACTGTTTGCATAGATTTAGCTTTGTCCTCCATTTTCTTCAACACCTCTTCTGCTTTAACACCAAAAAAGGTATCATGCTGTAAAAGAGCATCTAATAATTTTGCATTAACATGATCGGGCAGATTCTGTTCCTTTAACCAAACATGCCTTCTAATGACAGAACCCCTAACAGCGGCCCTGCAGGAGGCCTCCAGAGAATCAAAACCACATTGCAAAGTATGCTTTCCCACTTGTTCAGCTGCATGCAATAAATCCTGCATTTTTTTTTCTGCACATTCAGAATTTCTGTTTAAGCAGTGACATAAATTATTGCTGATATTTAAGCATAAGAAACTGACAATTTAAGGCCCTTACGGCCAAGGTAGCAGAAGTGTAAATATTTTTCCCACATCTGTCCAGGGCCCTTGAATCCCTATCAGAGGGGATAGTTTTTTTTGCAGTGGAAGCCTTGACCCCTTTGGGACCCTGAAAGATAGTTTCTGGGTCAGCAGCAGGGTTTTTATAAAGAAATTTATGTGAATCAGGAACCCTGTAGTATCTGTCTGGCTTAACAGGAGCTGGTGGTAAAGAGTCAGGAGACAGACCGGACTCTGAAAATACATCATCCACAATGTCTAAAACAGGAGGAATAGCAAGGGGCCTGTGCTGAGGTAGTAAAAGGAAGTCTATGAGCCTTTTCTTAGATTCTGAGTAATCTTGGCTCTCCAAGTGGAAGTGCTCCCTCATAGTATGCAGGGCCTCCCCAAAAGAATAATCCTCAGGAGGAAAGGCTGAAGGGATAGATTCTTCAGCATCAAAATCCTCATAGGAAGGAAGAGAGCATTCCTGTTCAGAATCAGAGGAAATGGAAACCTGATCTGAAGATTCATATTCTGTCTCTTGCCTAGGCCTCTTATCAGGAGGGGATGGGAACCCCTGATCAAAGTAATTAGGTCTTCGGCCATTTTAAAGCATCTGTTTTTTAGGCATGGAGGCCTATCTAGGGGGAATGTTGTACTTGTTTCTTTGTCTTTAGAGGTGCTTTAGTCTTTGCCTTTGAAGCTGAAGTCGTTTTCACATATAACTGTGTAGGCCTGAAAACACCCTCAGAAGCCGATGCCTGCTCAGCGGCTCCGGACCCATCTGAGGGAATAATTTCCGAGGGTCCAATACCTTGAGTTTCCAGCAGCCTAGTCAGCTCCGCGTGGGAGTTGGAAGCGGCCTGTGGCTCTGAGGTAGCGGGCATCAGGGGCTGTGAAAGCACCTCACTGAGAACCGGCAAACCGGCGACTGGCCTAGCAGAAGCCTCGTCGTCGGTTTTGGACCTCGGATGCCTGTCCTTTTCTTTGCGCTTTTTATAAACTCCGGTAGTCAGCTGTTCTGACGGCATTATATAATTAAATCTTCTGCCAAAGTAATGAAATGCAAAATCGAAAAGACGCTTAATAGTGCTTTGGTTAAATCTAGCACAAAACCGACAACTTGCAACGTCGTGGTCAGGGCCTAGGCAAGGAATACAGTAAGAATGAAAATCCTTATGAGGTATTTGCTTCCCACAAGAAATACAATTATTAACTTTTTCTGACATCGGTCTGGAGCAAGAAAAAAAGTTTCCCCAACGGGGTACTTAGCTGTAATGAAGACTTCGGATCTGAAATTTGAACTTGAAAATCTCAGGAGTCGGCCAACCGGCACTTGCGAACTGCTTTTGCTTCGGGCACCGCGCAGCAAGAAAGACTGGAGAAAATGGCGTCGGCTGCATCTTTTATACCCCTGGCGCAGTGACGTCAGGGAGGAGGTGACAGCAACCGACGCCGGACCAGGACTTTGGAATTCAGGCAGACTGCGGGTAGCCTGCCAGCAGGATAACCCTATTGTAATGACTGCAACAGTGAAACATGATGAACATCTAAGCCTTCAAAAGTATTTTTGTTACTCAACAAGAAAAAGACAACACTCACATTCTACACAGCAAGCTTTTCAATGGTAAAAAACTACAGGTCACCTTCCTAATTACTGCAGAGTTATAACCCAAAGATAAATAAAGTACTGTTGTGCAACAACTTACTATAACATTACAGATTTGGGTATATCACTATAACAGTATTACTCACTACTGGGATTTCAGCTATGGAAGGTCCAGATATCCAGTCAGACTTCCACATCTCAGCAACCTTCCCTCATCATACTGCTAGATCATGTATGAAATGCGTAGATATGGACAAAAAATGTGAAGAATACAAAACAGCTATATCTTAACGCTCTAACCACAAATTGCACATTTTTGTTTTCCAATATCATCATCTTTTTTTCCTCCTTTGCCTGACAGAAGAAGGACAGAGGTGCCAATGCCATGCTTCAGAAAAAAAACATAACTGGAGAGAAGTTGGCAACAGAAGAATGAGAAATAAATAATTTCCTTGGCATCTTTATGAGATCCCAAGCCCAAAAATAAAACAAACCGTGTCCATGCTTATCATTACAAATACCTAAATGATAAAAGGTGGCACTAGAAGTGAGACCAGTTTGAATCTCAGTTAAGAAGGTAACAGCAGAAATGGGTGGAGTGAATGTGGGCAATCAAATCCCCTGAAAATAAGAGTACATCCAAAGAAGTGTTATAAAAAGCTCTTTATTTATCCATAAGATGTAGCTGTGCTCATCCCATAGGTGTGACAATCAAGCTCATGACCTACCAGCCTTCAAGAAGCTTTTCTATGATGATCTTTTACCTTGTGTTGGTGAGTATGTAAACATTATATAGAATGAGACACCCAGCATATGTGAACACATGTGAATGTATGTAAGTGTATATGTAATCTTTATAATACACACACACTTACATACATGTGCATGTATGCAAATGTGTGTGTATTATAAAGATTACATACTGAATACATTTAGGTTCATCCTCTACAAAACAACAGGATCAAGGTTGATAGCCATGAGGACTACAGGGCAAGTAAATCCTTCCCAGATTGACAAGTGCCCTTCCCCCTCACACAAAGCTTCACAGTACCAAGCTGCTCTGGAGACTAACACTACATAAGACACAAGGGTAGGTGGGTGGGTACATTATAAAGCTGGACCTACTCTTCCAGATCTATTATCGTTATAAGCATATAACTTTCAAATTTGATAAAAAGAGGTCCATCCTCTAACAGCAAAAGACAGTCCTCTGCAAATTCTTCTAGGGGTCCTCTCTATGGGCACATTCCCCTTATTACAGTGGCCCCAAAGGAAGGCTTGGATCAGAACATTACATCTTACACTGCCTTGCAAAAGTATTGATAGTAGATCAAGTGGCTGTTGCACAGATGTCATACAGATGTCATCAAATGTTGCATTCCAGAAAAAAAAGTGAAGACATAGCAGAATGGGCCTATGGCACTATATGAATAGGCTTAAATGCATCTAACATGGCACCACTGCATACAGCCAGATAATCATATGGACACAGTAATCATGAAAACGTATTGTCCAAGTATTCTCTTGGAAAAAAAGGAGGCAAGTAACTATGCAGGTAAACAGCCTTTTTCCTGACAATATAAAACTTAAGTTGATAGCACACTTTCATACAATAAAAGTGATACCCTCCCTAGTCAGAATACTTTACAAAACTAGGAAAACACAGGTGGATGGAATAACTGGTTATGGCAAGTCTCCCAGCAATCTTCTGCATAAAGGAGAGATCAGGATGAAGAATGACTCTGTCTCTATGAAGTATCACATGTGGACTAAGATAAAGTCCATGCATCTCAGAAATTCTCCTGACAGAATTGATCATGATAAATGTCTTTTCTGAAGAAAGGTATTTCAAATCAACAGAAGCTGAAGCTGCCAGTTCAAAGGGAGGTGACATTAATAGAAGTCCTATAGCAGCACAGGATCCTGTGGAAAAGATCTTAACAATAATACACCCTTAAAAAAGGATTTACAAACCTTTAAATATGCCAAAGATGAAGAAGACAGAGAAGTCCTTGTGGAAATCAGAAATAACTGATTGATGTATTCTGACTGAGAAAAAACTCACCCTGTAATCAGACGTTTGATAATCTATGACGGATGGAACAGAGACATTACAAGGGTCCAGTTTTCTGCATGTAAACCAGAAATACAGAAATGTGTCTGTATGTCTTATGAATGTGAATTTTCTTCCAGAAATAAGTAAACCAAACCACTTATGAGAAAGACAGGCTTCTGATAAACAAAGGAAGAGAAGAAACCACGCAATTAGAAGTGAATGCCCAGGCAATGCTTACCCAAGAGCCGACTGTGTAGTACCATGAATGGGCACAACATTTGGGGCTTTTCTGGCAGGCAAAGTAGAAACTGTGGGAAATAAGAAGTTATGTACTTGCCGTAATGTTCCATGTGAGTTGTTCTTCTCACCTTCATTATTCCGATGGGTTCGGAGCCGATCATAGGCTCCGATTCGGCCAAACAGCAAAGCTCGAGGTCACAGCTCGAGGCCAAAGCCCTATCCCACAATGCACCACTACATTCCCCAGATCTTGTTTGCTGCCAACTAGTGTAGAAACCTATCCCAGATTTAAAGGAAATCATAAAATCCAGGGTGAAAGGAAACCTCTCCAGGAAAACCAAAACCAGAGTGGAACTTCTCGAGCTTCCTGACATAGGAAGGGGGGGGAGGAGGGAGGGAGGGTCATAATGAAGGTGAGAAGAACAACTGACATGGAACGTTATGGTAAGTACATAACTTCTTAATGTGAAGTTGTTCAATCTCGCCTTCATTCTTACTGATGGGTAGCATCCCCAGCACCACAACCTTGGGTGGCTCATGGGAATTCCTGTTTCAGGACAGCAGATCCAAATGAAGCTCTGTCCCTAGAGGCCTTGTCCACTTTGTAATGAGATATAAAGGTATGTGGATTTGACCAGGTGGCAGCTGCACAAATAGAATCTATAGGTAACCTGGTCAAGAAGGCTGCAGAAGTAGAAACTGCCCTTGTAGAATGAGCCTTGACATTGTAATGTAATACAATACCCGCGTCACTGTAGATAAAGGAGATACAATCAGAGAGCCATTTCGATCAGGTAGTTTTGGAGACGGATGCACCTTTTTTTGAATCTGAGGAGACAAACAGCTGATCAGCCCCTCTGAGATCTTTAGTTCCGTCCAAATAAAAGTGAAGTTGTCGATGCACATCAAGTTTGTGAAGCATATACTCCAACTGGTTTGAATGGTTGGGAAAGAAAACAGGTAACCCAATCGTCGGATTCAGTGTGAATTCTGAACATACTTTGGGTAGGAACGATGGAGTTGTCCTGAGGGAAACCCTATCTTTATGAAATATTAGGTAAGGTGGCTTAATGGAAAGGGCTTGCAACTCCGACATTCTGCGTGCTGATGTAATGGCCACCAAGAATATGGTCTTCCAAGAAAGATACTTCAGCTCCCAAGAAGAGGCAGGTTCGAAGGGCGGAAGAATAATTTTGGACAAGATTAGATTTAAGTTCCAGGGAGTAGTAGGAAATCTGATCAGTGGTTTTAAGTGCATCATACCTTTCAAAAAAGCCTTAGCCAGCTTATAAGAGATGATACCATTTTCAGATGCACCTAAATGAAAATTAGAAACAGCAGCGAGTTGGACTCAAATGGTTGCTGCTGCAGCTCCTTCCTTGAACAGTTTTGTTAGGAATTTGAGTACATCTGATATAGACATCTGGAAAGGGTCAATGTTATTCTGTTGTGCCCAGATGGAAAACCTTTTCCACTTACGGAGGTAAAGTTTACTAGTCGAAGATTTGTGAGACAACAATAGGATATGTCGCGCTTCTTCCGATAAATACTGGAACCTGGCTATTCTGGGAATTGGAGCAGCCAAGCTGTCAGTCTGATGGACTGAAGAGAGGGATAAAGAGCTCCTGACGAGTGGGTCAACAGATTCAGGACTGGGTCCAGGATCCAAGGCTCCTCTAGAAGATGAGGCTTCAAAAAGGAGAACTAAATTTACAAGGTCAATATGGGGCAATTAAGATAAGTGTCCTGCCCAGAAAACTGGGTTTCTGCAAAATACTTTGGGAATCAGTAGAAAGGGGGGAAAAGCATAAAGGAGTCCCAGAGGCCAATCGTGGATAAATGCGTCCCTCAGGGATTGTCCCTGTTGAGGGATCAGGGCAAAGTAGTTGCTGCACTTGGTTTTTGTGGAGGTGGCAAAAAGGTAGCAGCAATGCTGGCCCCATTTGCGGAAAATCATTTCTGTTATTTCGTTCTTGAGCGACCACTCTTGGAAGTAGCAGAATAGCTCTGCTGAGTCTGTCCGCTATTACGTTGGTTTTCCCAGGGATGTGTGCTGCAATCAGAAAATGCTGGGTGGACTCTGCCCAATTCCATAATCTCAGAGCCTCTCGACACAGGAGGTAGGATTTGGTTTCCCCTTGTTTATGTACCAGACTACCGATATGTTGTCCGACTGGACTGTAATCATGCCAAGGGGAAGAGAGTCTTGAAAGACCTGCAACGCTAGAAGAACCGCTCTCATCTCCAGGACGTTTATGTGCAAATGAGCCTCCTAAGCCTGCCAAGTACCTTGGGATGTCTGTCCCTGATAATGCCACCCCCCCACCCGATGAGGGAGGCGTCCATAGTTACTGTTGCTACTGGAGAGGGGAGAACAAATGGGCAGCACATAGTCACCGTCTCAGATGTAAGCCACCAGCAAAGGTCATTCTTGCAAGAGTGGGTAATCTAAACTAGATGATTCAAGGGTAATTCCTGAAATGTGCACTGCGTGAATAGCAGCCACTGAAGAATGCGCATGTGAGATCTCACAAGGGGTATTGCAATAATCGCTGCTGCCATAGTGCCGAGCAGCTTGAGAATCTGTAATGCTGGTACTTTTTGTTTTGACAGAAGAGCCACAATCTGTTGCTGGAGGACAATCACTCTTTCGGGAGGGAGCTTCAGGGACATGCTGACCGTGTCTAAGTCTGCTCCTATAAAGACTATATGCTGCGATGGCAATAAAGCAGATTTTTCTAAATTTATCGTAATGCCCAGCTGTGAACATAGATCCCTGGTAGCGTCCCTTGCCCGAATAAGCTGATGCCTGGTGGGGGTGGTAAGGAGCCAGTAATCCAAGTAAGGAAAAACCAGAACTCCGGAATGTTTCAAGTGAGCCATGACCACTGCCATGCATTTGGTGAACATTCTGGGGGCTGTAGTGAGACCAAAGGGCAGGGCCCAAAACTGGAAATAACTGGCTCCCAGCCGGAAGCGCAGATGATCTCTGGAAGGCCTGGCCATTTTGATATAGTAGTACACATCCTGGAGATCGATAGAGCACATCCAGTTATCCTTCCCTAGAAATGGGAGAATGGACTGAAGCATGACCATCTGGAACTTCATCTTCACCACATATTTGTCTAGTCTGCTGAGGTCCAGACTAAGTCTCCAGTCCCCTGTCTTCTTTGGTACCAAAAAGAAACTTGAGTAAGTTCCGGATCCTTGCTGGTCTGCTGGGACTGGCTGGATGACTCTTTTTTGCAATAGTTTCTGGACCTCTATGGATGCTACATCCTGTAGACTGGGTGGGACATCTGGGATTCCTTTTGTTGGTCTGGGGTGTGAGTGAAAGGGGATGGAATATCCTCTGGATATAATGTTTTGTACCCATCGGTCTTCTGAGATATTTAGCCAGGCACCTAGGTACAAAGACAAATGTCCCCCGACTACCTCCAGAGCAGGACAGTCAGGCCTCCTTTCAGGAGCGCTGATAGGTTTTCCCAAAGAACTGATCCCTGTCACCTGATCCCTGTCACCCTGGTTCTGTGGACCCCCTCTGCTACATGGGTGTCATCTTCCACCATTGCCTCCCCCTCTGCCCCTGGAGGAGGCTTCACCTTGCGAGTTCGGAAAGGCTCCTTGGGTCTTACGGAACCACATTTTCCCACCCCGTTGACCTTTGAGATAAGATCTAGTAGGAGTAGAAAAACCGACTCCAACAGCAGATAGAGTCTTACTGTCTTGCTCACATCTGGTGAGGGTCTCTGACTTTTGGACCAAATAAGGAGGAAAGTACAGTTGTGTACACTTACCATAAATGTAGATGTTCGAGTGTATTCACTGACATCCGCGGGTTAAATACTTAAAGTATCTCGCAGCAGACTGGACTCCGAATGGGTCTCAGTAGAGGCCTGCGAATCAAAAGTAGCGGGTATCAGAGGCTGCGAAAGCGCCTCACTGAGTACTAGCGGGTGGCTTAGGAGAAGCTTCGTCATCGGTTATGGGCCTAGATGGTCTGTCTCTGTCTTTTTCTTTGCGTTTTTTGTGTATTCTGTGTATTGACTGCAACAGTGAAACACGAAGAACATCCATCGAAAGGGGCACTCACAAACAATTACTTAAAAGGTTCTGCAAAAGAACATAAGCGCATCCAGGAATGTCTTCGCAAAGCAATTCATGTACTCGCAGCCCTACTCGTTCCATCAGCTGCGTAAGACACGAGGTGCATGGAAGAGTTTACAATGGAATTGAGGGTAGCAAGCGGAGATGTCACCTTGTCCACCACTGAGTCAGCTACTGCACCCTGGAGAGCATCTCCAAGCTCCTTGAAAAGATCTCTTTGTAGATGTGTGAAGTGGGTCAGGTAGTTCAATGACCGAAGTGCAAAGGTCATAGAACTGAACATTCACTTCCCAAATCTTGTCCATTATACTAGGCTCTCTATTAGGAGAATGGACAGAAGTAGAAGTCTCTGACATCTCTTTTTTAGTAGTTGCCGCCACCACCATGGCATCAACAAGTATGGGTTTAGACAAAAAAGCCTTATCACGAGGTGCTGAAAAGTACTTGTTTGGCCTTCTAGGAACAGGCTCCATAGAATCTGGTGACTCCCACGGCCTTAGAGATAAAAGATCCATCAACTTATCGAAGGGCAGAGACACCCAAGAGGTGGAGGGTCGGGACCCAAAAGCCTTCAGGAGCACAGATTTGTCCTCGGTAGGGTTTTGGGGCTGCCATTCCCCCCTCTACGTACGGATCTCAAGGATATCCCCGAAGGAAATATCATCAGAGGGGGACCTTGGGGACCCTTCAGTTTCCTCCAAATCGGTGTCCGACGTGATGGATTCCTGAGGGGAATCCAGACGTCTCCTTTACATAATCTCTTCTGAGGGACCTCCTCAGTGGGAATCTCTGGGGAGGTCTCGAAAGAGCAGGGTTCCCCCAAAGGGACATCCTGAGGCTCTGGGTCCCTGCGCTTACGGTGAACCTGTGGAAGTGGAGAAGAAGCAGGTGCCTTCTGGGAGGAGGTGGCCATGTCAGAGGTTGTGGAAGTCTGAGGAGACAATGCACTCCTCATGGCATCGAAGGCCCCATGACTCCAATGCAAGGAAGCAACCGGGTCCGAAGACATCAAGGACTCCTCACACACCAGAACCACCAGCTCCGAGCCCAAAGTAGGAGCCAAACTCATCCGTGCCGAAGCCCCAAGAGGGAGAGTCAGAACAGACGTATCGGTTCGACCCCCCCCCCCGAAACAGACAGGAGAGTGTCGGCTCCCAGATTCCACCGCCAAAGCAGAGGATATCAGGGTGGTCGGTACCAACAGATCAGAAGTGAGTGTCGGTACCAATGGTTCCACCAATGACTGAATGGCCCCCTCCGGCTCTGAAGTCTCGATTCGAGTCGGAGGAGGAGCAACAACAACAACGGACTTTGTCAGTTCGGAAGCAGCTAGAGTCGAAACCAACAGAATTTTAGCAAGCGCCGGATCCTGTAAAAGTCTCCGAACCACTCGGTCCACATCCAAATCCGAAAATCTGGAAGCCCAAGAGGAGACCACCGATGGAGCCAGTGACCCCAGAATCGGGGACCTCAAAGTAGGAGATACCAGTTCCAAGATTGGGGACCGGCTCTTACCAGCAACCTGAACACCAGTTCTGCTGTCACTGGAACCAAGACCGTAGCCATTTTTGCAGTTTGACACCAAAGAGCCCTTTGGAACTGAACCAGATGAACAGGGTTTTGGTTGACCGGGAGCCGAATCCAAGTCGGATTAGAAAGCCGACTTGATTAAACCCCGCTCCACTAGCTTGCGCTTCCTTTGCGCTTCCTTTCAGCTATGACCCAGGAACTAAACCCATGACAAATAGCACAGACCTCTTGTAAATGTACTTCACCCAAACAGTACACACGTGTAGAGTGCCCATCTGTAATGGACATCTTCTGGTTACATTTTGGGCATCTCTTAAAACCAGACTTAGCCTTTTCTGACATATTAAGGCAGCATGCACACAACAATCACTATAACCAAAAGTAAACCTAACCGGCTAAAGTATATCAAGGCAGCTAACTTTAAGCTGTAATCAAAACCCTACAGGCTAAGGAAAACAAAAGTGAGCCAAAAACGGCCAAGAGCCTAAACGGCTAACAAACAAAAAATTGCACAAAACCTGAAAAGCCTAAAGTACAGTTTTGTACCTACCATAAATGTAGATGTTCGAAGATCCACATTGCTGCAGTCCTAACACTTGGGTAGTCCGCTGTCCCAGTCGGCCCGAATACCAAAGTATAAGGCTGACGTCGGTCAAGGCGCATTTGTCTGACATCAGGACGTCAGGGTACAAATGCGCATGACCGACGTCATATCCTCAGTCTTTTCTTGCCCCAGATGTCAGAAGACCCTAAAGAAAAAGGTCCAAACCCATAGGCAACAGCTAAACAATCAAACAGCCTAACACCAAGAGTATGTACAATATATACAATATATACAAAAAACACAATATACCTCAGATGTATAACCCATCCCAGACAACCGCCTCAAAATACAGAGGGAAGGAGGGAGGGTAAATTGGACTGCAGCAATGTGGATCTTGAACATCTACATTTATGGTAGGTACAAAACTGTACTATGTTCTTCATCCCACATTGCTGCAGTCCTAACACTTGGGTAGAATCCCAAAGCAGAGGTAAGGGAGGATGGCTAAACTATAGTGAAGCAGGAGCCGCCAAAATGCCCTGCAACACAGCAGTGGCAAAACCAGCCCTGGATTTAGAATAGAGAGGAAGGTGGTAATGCTTGGAGAAAGTATGCACTGAACTCCAAGTAGCTGCCTCCAAAATGTCCTTAGTTGCCACCCCCCTTAGAAATGCTGTTGAAGTGGCAGTAGCCCTAGTGGAATGAGGCCTAATCCCAGCTGGAATCTCCTTGCCATGATGGGAATAACAGAATGTAATGCAAAACCCAATCCACTTAGATATAGTTTGTTTTGACACAGGCTTACCCTGAGAACTCAAAGCAAAAGAAACAAACAACTGCTGAGACCGTCTGAAATCCCTAGTCCTGCTTAAATAATAACGCAACTGCCTGTGTACATCTAAAGTGTGCAAAATCTTTTCCCCCCTATTTTGGGGATCTGCATAAAAAGTAGGCAAATTAATAGTTTGGTTTAAAGCTACACTAGAAACCACCTTAGGCATAAAGGAAGGGTTAGTACGTAATGATACCCTATCCTTATGGAAAATCAAAAAAGGCTCAACCGCCATAAGGGCCTGCAATTCAGAAACCCTTCTTGCAGAAGTAATGGCCAACAAAAAAGCAGTCTTCCATGACAAGTATTTCAATTCAGCAGTAGCCGCAGGCTCAAAAGGTTGTAGAGTAAGTTTCTCCAACACAAAATTGAGGTCCCAAGCAGGAGTAGGAGCTCTACGTGGGGGTCTTATATTCTTTGCCCCTCTAAGAAATTGCTTGAACAAAGGATGAGAAAATAATGGTGGGTCACAATCATAGTGAGCTGAAATTGCTGCAGCATGAATCTTAATGGAGGAGAAAGACAAACCTTTGTCCAATAACTCAGTAAGATATTGAAGAGCCACACTCAAATTAGGCTCTGAAACATCCAAATCCTTTGCTGCACTCCAAAATAAAAATCTCTTCCATTTTTCTGCATACACCTTACTAGGCCTTCTGGCTTCCATAATCACATTCAAAACTTGTTGAGGAAGCTGAGACCTGCTGTGGTTCAAAACAGAATATGCCAGGCTGTTAGATGAAGAGAGTGAAGCTTGACATTGAGTAGATGACCGTCCCTCTGAGACAAAAGGTGTGGAATTAAAGGCAAAGGCCATGGAGGCTTCCTGACCAGATTCCTCAGTAATGGGTACCAGTGTTGCCGAGGCCAATCTGGAGCTATCAAAATCATCCTTGGCTGGTCTTGTCTGACCTTTAGGAGTACCTTTGGGAGGAGAGGCAGAGGTGGAAAGGCATACACATGAAGATTTTCCCAACTGAACGAAAGAGCATCCACTTTCCAAGCTGTGTGATGAAACCTTTTCGTGCAAAACTTTGGCAGCTGGTGGTTTAGTGGAGAAGCGAACAGATCTATGTCTGGAGTTCCCCATGACACTGTCAATTGTCGAAATACATGAAGATCCAGTTTCCACTCGTGGGGATCCATGATTTGCCTGCTTAACACATCTGCTAAGGAGTTCTGTGCTCCTGGCAGAAACCTTGCCTGAAGAGTAAGCTGCAAGCTGAGCGCAGTCTCCCACAAAATCATCGCTTGCCTGCATAGAGGATAAGAATGTGTTCCCCCTTGCTTGTTGATATACCACATGACAGTTGTGTTGTCTGTTAGAATCAACACCTGCCCTGGGAGAAGCAACTCCTTGAAAGCCATCAATGCAAACTGGACTGCTAACATCTCCTTCATGTTGATATGTAGATGCTGTAGTCTGGCAGGCCACTTGTCTTGTATCCACTTTCCATTCAGATGAGCTCCCCAAGCTATGTCTGAGGCATCTGTCATCAGAATTTGACTCGCCTCTGGCCGGGTCACAGAGAGTCCCTTGTTTAGGTGACATTCCTGAGCCCACCACAAAAATTCCTTTTGAATGCAAGGTATTATTTGAATGACAGTGTCCAGATCCTGGCAGTGCTGTGTCCATACATTCTTGAGATACCATTGTAGCTTCCTCATATGCAGTTTGGCATTGGGAAGTACTAGAATACAAGATGCCATGAACCCTAATGCTTGAAGGACTGTCCTTGCAGTCAGCACGGACTGATGAGATAGTTGATGGAAGTAAAGGGATAGACTCTTTTGTTTGTCCGGGGTTAAAAAGGCCATCTGGGCTGCTGTATTCAGTCTCACACCCAGAAAGCACATGTCTTGAGAGGGTACTAGACTGGACTTTATTTCGTTCACAGAATACCCTAGGCATCTTAGCACTGCTATCGCATATTCCAGATGCTGAAGACGCTCGTCCTTTTCTTGAGCCAGAATCAGGCAGTCGTCCAAGTAAGGATAGATTTGTATTCCTTTCAGCCTGAAAAAAGCTACAACTGGAGCCAGAACTTTTGTGAATACTCTGGGCGCAGTAGATAAGCCAAAGGGCAATGCAGAGAACTGATAATGTGAATCTCCAGCTCGGAAACGCAGATACTTCCTGCAACTGAGTCTGATAGGTACATGAAGGTAAGCCTCCTTGAGATCTAAAGTTACCATCCAGTGATCTTTGCCCAGCAGAGGTAAAAGCTGTTGTAACGTCAACATTTTGAACTTGGGAATGTCCAAATAAGTATTGAGGATAGACAAATCCAAAATTGGTCTCCACGTGTTCCCCTTTTTTGGTACTAGGAACAGGCGAGAATAAAATCCCAGGCCCCTTTCTGGCACAGGAACCGGCTGAATGGCCCCTATCTGGAGCAACAGAGAAATTTGCTTGTGAGCCTCTTTTCTTTGTATAGGAGGAATGTCTGGCATGCCTTTGAAAGGAGGCAAGGTATGGAAATAAAACCTGTAACCGTGGTGAACGATATCCAATACCCATCTGTCTTGGGTAATAACACTCCAATTTTCTTTGAAAAGTGCTAGCCTTCCTCCCAAAGGTGCTGCCAGACGAGAAGGCTCTGGCAGCTGAAAAGGCAAGTCATTGGGTCTGCTTACGAAAGGACTGACCCCTGCCCTCACCAGAAGACTGGGCAGGCGAACTGCCTGTTCTAGGCCTAAAAGAACCTTGAGCTCTGCCCCTACCACGTCTAGATCTACCCCTAGACTGAGAATCATAAGAAGGGTAAGTCCACCCCTTAGTAGGCCAATTTCTACTAAACTTTGGAGGCTGGACCTGCAAAAAATCTTTAACAGTCTGCATAGACTTAGCCTTATCCTCCATTTTCTTTAAAACTGCTTCCACATGCGCACCAAATAACACATCAGATTGTAAAGGAGCATCTAAAATCCTTGTCTTTACATGTTCAGCTAAATTCTGATCCCTCAGCCAGGCGTGCCTGCGAAGAACAGAACCAGTGGCTGCCACCCTCGAAGAGGCCTGTACAGCATCAAAACCACATTGCAAGGAATGCTTACCCACCTGTTCAGAAACATGAACCAAATCCTGCAACTCTTTACACTCAATACCTTCCGCCAGAGCATCTACCTTAGACTTCAATTGTGAAAGGAGATAATTTTGGTATTTCAACATGTGAAACTGGCAATTCAAAGCCCTCATGGCTAAAGTGGAAGAAGTATACACCTTTTTACCCCATCTATCCAAAGCCCTTGCCTCTTTATCAGAAGGAACAGGATTTTTAACAACAGAAGCCTTAACACCTTTAGGGCCCTGAGAAACAGCTTCTGGGTCTGCCCTAGGACTCTTAAAAAGATACTTATGAGCTTCAGGCACCCTATAATACCTGTCCGGTTTAACTGGGGCAGGAGGCAAAGAATCAGGGTTCAGGGAAGCCTCTGCAAAAACATCCTCTACCACATCCAGAACAGGAGGTATAGCTAAAGGCCTATGCTGGGAAGAAACAAAATTCCCTAAGCCTTTTCCTAGAATCAGAGAAATCTTGACCTTCCCATTTAAAATGCTCCCTCATGCCATGAAGAGTCTCTGCAAAAGAAAAATCCTCAGGTGGAGAAGCCGAAGGTGTAGAGTCATCTACATCAGAATCAGAATAAGGAGGATACTCCTGCAAGTCTTCAGCCGAAGACTCAGAAGCCTCCGAACACTGCTCAAAACTCTCAAGCTCAGGTTCCACCCTAGGCCTCTTATCAGGGGGGGGTAAAGAACCTCTAATCATAGTAATCAAATCTTCTGCCATTTTAAGCATATGTTTCTTAGGCAGAGACCCTGAAGAACTAGGGGAGACCCCCACTGAAGTTAACCCTGGCCGGCTTCTGGAAGGAGCCTTGGAAACAGAAGGGGAGGGCCTAACCACTTTAGGAAGGGAGGGGAGAACAGCTACCTGAGAAGCCCCTTCAGCCTGGCCTACCTCCTGAGAGGACACATCTTGCAACAGTAAAGTCTCTCCCTGAGAATCCAAAGGGACTTCTGGCAGAACCACCGGCTCCACTGAGCCCACTAAAGAACCAACGTCCGGGACAGACGGTTCTTCAACCCTAGGCTTCGCTGCTTTGTCTTTGCGCTTTTTAGATGAAGCGTCGGAGCATCCGACGGCATGTTGTAATTACAACGCTTCCCAAAAACTAACCTGGCACAATCTAATCTTCTCTTAATAGTGCGTTTGTTAAATCTAGCACAAGAGCGACAGCCAACAACGTCGTGCTCAGGCCCTAAGCAAGGTATACACAAAGTATGGTAATCTCTATGAGGTATCTGTTTCCCACAAGAAATACAGTTATTCACTTTTTCTGACATCCGGTAAAATACTGAGGCAAGAAAAAACCAAAATATTCCCCAACGGGGTACTTAGCCAACTTTGATTCGGTCTGAAACTCCGACTTCAGAAAATTTCAGAACGCCAACCTGCACTCGCAATACTGCTTCTGCATCGGACCATGCGGCAAAAAAGACTGAGGATATGACGTCGGTCATGCGCATTTGTACCCTGACGTCCTGATGTCAGACAAATGCGCCTTGACCGACGTCAGCCTTATACTTTGGTATTCGGGCCGACTGGGACAGCGGACTACCCAAGTGTTAGGACTGCAGCAATGTGGGATGAAGAACATCTCAGCTTGGGAAAGAGCTGAAACCAGAATAACAGGGCCAAGCCCAACTAGAGAGAGAAAGAGAGCAAGCTATCCGCTAACTATGAAAAAAAATCCAAAAAACGGGTACACAGAATACAGCACAATACAGTAACTATCCAACTAACAAATGCAAAAATAAACTTTTTGAAATTTTTTTTTGGAAAATCACAAAAGAGCTGTAGAGAACACACGATCAGTTGCAGCGGCAAACTAGATCTGGGGAATGTAGTGGTGCATTGTGGGATGGGGCTTTGGCCTCGAGCTGTTTGAGACCTCGAGCTTTGCTATTTGGCCGAACCATAGCTGATGATCAGCTCCGAACCCATTAGTAATAATGAAGGCGAGATTGAACAAATTCACATCATATGTTTCAAGGCCAATAAGTTAATAACTTAGGCCCTGTGTGCCTAAGTTTTCTGGATAAAATACATCATCACGAGAAATGGAAGCAAAGCACAAAGAGGTCCATGGTGCCATGTTTGGTTCGAAGCATCCCTTGGAGATCTCAATAGGAGAAGGGGAGAGAAAGAAGCAGCTGCTACATTTGCTGCTGGTTGGGGAAGGAAAAGGTTGCAGAAAGGCTTACCATACATTTGGAAAAAAAACCTCCCAAACTACCGAAAGGCTGAGGAATCATTCAAGAAGCATCGGTAAACCATGACTGAGCCTGCTCACTAGAGAACTGACTTCCCTAGAATAGGGATCACTACCTGAAAATAGTTGGACTGAATGTCTCATTCCCATAACCTCATGGCTTCTCAACACAAGCGATAAGACTATATTATCCTTCCTTGCTGATACACTGAACCACGACGGCCTTACCTCTGGAATACATGGCAATCATGCTCTGAGGGACGGAATCCTGAAAGGCTAGGAGGATATGGAAGACTGCCCTAGTCTCTCAGTGGCTGATATATAGAGTGGACTCAGAGTACAGGGGATGGACATTCAATATCTGCATATCTTGAACAATGTGCCTATAGTAATGTCCCAAACACTAGGGCAAATGTCTCAAATATTGAAGATAAAGACTGTGGAAATGAAGTTTATGGTGCAATGAGAAAAGGTTACATACTTCACAAAGGACTGTTGTACACTAGCAAAGCCTGAAAAGTCAGAATACTCAAGTCAATACCAGAACTTAAACATCTGCAGGGGATTAGCAAAATGCCTTAGGATTGATCTTTTTTACCTGAAAGTCTTCACAACACGAAATAGTTATTACAGAACCCTTCTCTACATCAAGAATATGGGTTCTCAAAAACGTTCATTTTACCCTCTGCTAAACTAACATTGTTGCCTTGACTGAAAAGGGCGGTACTGTTGAAGTCACTAAATGCAACATTATGGTGGTGTTAACATTACACAAATGTGCCCAAGCAAATGAATAAATTGTGACTATACATAAACACAGTGCATGACATGGTGTGCACTATGCCTACACAGTATTTTTTTAATAAAAGCACAAGCTTCATCCATCCTCCACATATACATACATGTCTTTGCATATTTACATTTGTGAACTGGGGCAGAGCACTGATCAACCTGGCCCTTTTCCAGAGTCAGCCTAGTAGCACTGTCTGAGAAAATTACTTGTTCCCAGTCAGACAACAGGTAAATGGAGACTGAGGGGAACCAAACCCTGAACCACATGACGCAGCTAATTAACAGCTCACAGCCTTAATCCTCTGTGCTAACAGCCACACACACAGTATGTGCGTGTGTGTGTTAAGTCACCCTGTGCATGTATGTCATAGATATTCCAAGGCCACCCTGTGCATGTATGTCATAGATATTCCAAGGCCACTATGTCTTGTTCATACCTTGCCTGTACCCTCCTTTATTGAAGAGCCAAACTAATCAATCCCAGTGTAAACCTGTGGCTACCGATCCAGTCATCCAGGTTCATAGGTAGTCATTAATCCTGCAGTCCACAAAACCATTAAGAAGCCTAGCCAAAATCCTAATCGACTGAAAGCACTGTCTGTCTGAAGTGACTTACTCGAGGTCATATACTTGACAAATGAAGATAGATAGATTCAAACCCTGTACCATTAGCACAGGAAATGGCTCATTAACAAGTCAGAGCATTTTTTTTAAACACGTTTATTGAATTATAACTAGTGACACAGGCAATTTTACATTTATATAAAAGCAGACAGTATTAACAAGTTCACATTTACAAGCATTATACTTCACATATATTGCTATATATCACACAACCCAAGCAACATTACATAAATTATTCAATTAGTGCCTTTTTTTTTTTAAACAAGAAACATCTTTATTAAACCATCACTTACGAAATAGGCAATCATATATTTATATAAATTAAAACAAGCTTGCCATGTCTAGGCAATTCCAATTCTGTATCACAGCTCAGAAAAATCATCTCTTTTGTCGCACCAATCTGCCCACCCAGCATCTCAGACAGTGCATCCTGCAGGGAATCCAATCCTTCAAGTCCACCAACTCACCGTACTCCCAGAAAATATGTTCTAAATTACCTCTTTCTACAGAGTCACACCTTCAACATTTGCTGTCTACTGCCTTCAAGTCCACCAACTCACCGTACTCCCAGAAAATATGTTCTAAATTACCTCTTTCTACCGAGTCACACCTTCAACATTTGCTATCTACTGGAAAAAAATTCTTTGGAGTCTATTTGGGGTACAGAAATATCTATGTAAACATTTCAAGGGAAAAATCATAAACCTTGTAGATTCTGCTGCATATTTGGGAGACGTACATGTATCCTCCCATTGTTTCTTTGTGAATTTCTTATCCAATCTCCCTTCCCAATCCTTTCTAAACTCCTCTGATTGACTGTTACAGTCATCATGCAATTTTTTTATATACTTTACTAGTTATTCCTTTTTTAATGGCAGGCAGCTTCTGTTCTACATGCTGCTAAAAACTCTACCAGTGCTGGTCTTTCATTTAGGACCCCCTATCTCTCTCTCTCTTTGGCTATACTCAGATATCAATTCTTGACAGGGAAGGCAATCTTTGACCTGCAGTCCAAATAAAACCTTGGCTCCTTCTCATTCCATCATCTTTCCCTCTCTAGTTATTTGCTCCCAATACCTTGGTTTGTTTGCCAGTTTTCTCCAATAAATTCCAGCCTCTTCTTGCCTATTGCCAATATCCCTAATTGCAGTCATCCCTATTGGCAGAATCTACATGCTCCATTCCTGTGCTGGGTTAGTTATTAAGATTCCTTCTGCTACTTTATGGATGTCATATTCTGCATGATTATTGTTATTCTCTTTAAAGTCCTGCATAAAAATCCCAGTCTCTCATTGTTTTTTTGAGCTTCCCCCCTTGTTTCATCATCATCCCTTTTCCACCTTTGAATTATAGCGGTTTGTGCTATGTATAATATTCTTAACAGTGCCACTCCGAAATACCCCTTCAAAATCGGGTAATCCCAATCTGCCCTGTTCTACTGGAAGAATCATCCTATCCCACTTGACACTTGCCATCTTCCCTCCAACATAAAGTCCTTCAGCTCTTTTATTAACTGCTATCCACAATTTCTCCGCTGGGTTTTTGTATCATCTTTTGTTTTGTCTCTTGCCACATAACCTTAGCTCACAAACCAGAATCATCTTAATCCATACTCCTACTTCATTTTATCCTGTCCCCATACATATGGATATTGCTGAACTAATTCATGTGTAGGTACATAATGTACTGCTATTGCCTTTGTTTTAGCTTCACTAATTTTGTATCCCAAAAATATCTGATTCTGTCTCAAAATGTTGCACAACACTGAAATGTCTCTTCCTGGTTTTGTCAGGTATAAAATATCTGCAAATACAGCCAGTTTTTCTTGACCATATCATACCAATCATATCCTTGAATTTCTGAGTTCCTTATTTTCCCTCCCAATGGTTCTAAATATAATGCAAATAAAGCCACCTGGTTCTTCTGCTCAAGCAGAAATTATCAGAGAGGACCCCACACACACACTAATTTTCACCTCCGATCCCTCATATATCCTCTTAATCAACCTTATATTTTTCAGGAAATGCAAATGATTCTATTGCCCTGTTCATAAAGTCCCAACTTACTCTGTCAAATGCTTTATCTGCATCAAGACCCACCAACAATGGTATTTTCTTACATTCTGCTTTTCTCTGGATCATCAATGTTCTGTTAATGTTATCAAATGTTTGCCTCCCTTCCACAAAACCACACTGATCCATATCTATCAATTTTGGAATTACTTTTGTCATTCTTTTAGCCATTACAGACATGAACTCTTTATAATCATGGTTTAGTACTGGAATGGGCCTGTATAAAGCTGGATCTGATGGGATCTTTACTCTCTTTAGGTATTACAGCTACTACTGCTTTCTTCCAAGATGTTGGTACGTCTCTTAAAATACTGTTAAATAAAACCTTCCAGATCTTTGGCAGTTTTTTCCCTCCTAAGTTCCAAACTTCCACAGGAATACCATCTTTTCCTGGGGAATTTCCTGCAGATTGGTTATACATCACAATTTTTATCTCATCTCCTCCTATCTTAAGAGTTAGTAATTGAACCCCATCTAAAGCTAACCTTGACATATTTAATTCTTCCATAAACATATTTTACTGATTTCCATATTTCTCTGCTTTATACAGACTTTCACTGAATTTCCAAAATATCTACGGTATCTCGTAACCTTCCTTGTTATAGGCTCCCTAAGCTTGGCAACAGCCCTGTCTACTTTCTCTTGACTGAGTCATTGTACTAAAAGTTTTTGTGCTCTAAAGTTATCATCAAAAAACAGTTGCTCAACAGCAATCTTTCTAAACTTATGTATATTATTGAGGTAATCCCTTATCTTCTGCTTAGCATTTTGCAGTTGGTCCTCTTCTTGTTCTGTGAGATTCCCCCTATTCTGCAGTACTTTAACATTTGTCAGTCCCTCTAAATAATCCTTGTTCCTTCTTAACCATAACTCCCTTTCTTTTATTTCTGCACTAATTTTTAAACTCCACCTTAATTTTATCCCACTCTCTAGCTGTATTTTCAGAAGAAATGTCTATCCTCTGGAACAGCTCCTGAATAATCTCCGCTACCCATTCCTTAACAGAGAAAGGTGGGAAAGCGCTAGTGTCTCATTTTTATTTCATGACCCTGTTTTTTTTTTTTTTTTTTTAGTTATTATTGGCACATGATCTGAAAAAAGTTATTGGGTGTGTATCAAGACCTTCAATTAAATGCACATGTTCCTATGAAATGTAAATTCCGTCTAGTCTAGCCCAGTTTTTATATCTTGAAGAATAATATACAAATACATTCTGAACTCCTGATACGACTTCACATCTTCATGCCAAACATTTTCAAAAATTTCTTCAAAAATCTACCCTCCTTTGTTACACTTTCCCTTCTGGGCCCCCAGACATATCTTCACTACCGCAAATCAAATTCCAGTCCCCACCAATAAGTAATATTCCTTGCTGAAAACTGATTACTTTTTCCAGAATCATCTTAAGCTCCATTACAGCAGTTTTAGGTGGAATATAAATACATGCCAGTGTAATCCTTCTCCCTTGCCAATAGCCCCTTAGCACTGCAAATCTGCCATTATTATATCTTTTATCCTCTTCTATCACTATCGGAGCTCCTCTTGCAATTAATACACATAAGCTGAATTTATTTTGTCCCAGATATTTAATAGCCATCTTGAAAACCCTTCTTTATTAAATTCACATGTTCAATTCTTTCCTAGTGCGTCTCCTGTAACATTGTCATTTGCACTCTACATTTTTAAACCCAGCCACTGGGGATGCACAAGCCAGTGCATTTCTTTGTGCCGGTCCCAAGCCCAGATAAATGGGAAAGTTGCATCAGGAAGGGCATCCGGCGTAGGTTTTATTCATGTGGAGACCAATAAATATTTCCATACCAGATCGGTCGAGGCCCAGGTTAACAATGACCGCCACCAGTACTGTTAGCCAACAGGGTGCTGGTGAAAACTGGGCTACTGCTGGCCGAAGGAGGAGAAGATGTGGAAGGCATGGCCAAAGGTAGAAAAAGAGGAGAAAGACTAGGACTGTGGTAGCGAGGGTCAGAACTTTGAATTTTGGCAGTATAACTGGTATAGGGAGAGAGCTAGCCGATATGATAGACAGAAGGAAGGTTGGTATATTGTGTGTGCAAGAAACCAGATGGAAAGGGAGTAAGGCTAGGTGTATCGGAGGTAGGTTCAAATTGTTTTATCATGGTGTGGATGGGAGGAGAAATGGCGTAGGAGTTATCCTGAAGGAACAGTATGCTAAGAGTGTTTTGGAGGTGAAAAGTGTGTCAGATAGAGTGATGTTTATAAAGTTGGAAAATGGAGTAATGATGAATGTTGTTAGTGCATATGCTCCACAAGTTGGGTGTGCGATAGATGAGAAAGAAAAATTTTGGAGAGAGCTGGATGAAGTGGTGAATACTGTACCCAAGGGTGAGAGAGTGGTGATTGGAGCAGATTTCAAAGGGCATGTTTGTGAAGGGAACAGAGGGGATGAGGAAGTGATGGGTAGGTATGGTGTTAAACAAAGGAATGCAGAAGGTCAGATGGCAGTGGATTTTGCGAAAAGGATGGACATGGCTGTGGTGAATATGTATTTTAAGAAGAGGGAGGAGCATAGAGTGACATACAAGAGTGGAGAAAGATGCACACAGGTGGATTATATCTTATGTAGGAGGGCCAGTTTGAAGGAGTTTGCAGACTGTAAAGTGATGACTGGGGAAAGTGTAGTTAGGTAGCACAGGATGGTGGTTTGTAGGATGACGGCGGTGATCAAGAAGGAGGAGGAGGAGTGTGAGGGCAGCACCAAGGATCAAATGATGGAAATTGAAAAAGGGTAATTGTGAGGTGGAGTTCAGGGATGAGGTAAGACAGGCACTGGGTGGCAGTGAAGAGTTACCAAATAGCTGGGTAACTACAGCAGAGCTAGTAAGGGAGACAGCTAGAAAGGTGCTTGGTATGACATCTGAACAGAGGTAGGATGACAAGGAGACATGGTGGTGGAATGAGGAAGTACAGGAGAGTATACAGAGAAAGAGGTTGGCAAAGAAGTGGGATTGTCAGAGAGATGAAGAAAGTAGACAGGAGTATAAAGAGATGAGGTGCATGGCAAAGAGAGAGGTGGCGAAGGATAAGGATAAGCCATATGAAAAGTTGTACGAAAGGTTGGACACTAAGGAGGGAGAAAAGGACCTGTACCGATTGGCTAGACAGAGGGACCGAGCTAGGAAAGATGTGCAGCAGGTAAAGGTGATAAAGGATAATGAGGGAAACATACTCACAAGCGAGGGGAGTGTGTTGAGGAGATGGAAAGAGTACTTTGAGGGGTTGATGAATGAAGAGAATGAGAGGGAGAGAAGGTTGGATGATGTGGGGATAGTGAATCATGAAGTACAATGGATTAGCAAGGAGGAAGCAAGGATAGCTATGATGAAGATGAAGAATGGAAAGGCTGTTGGTTCATATGTCATACCTGTGGAAGCATGGAGGCGTTTAGGTGAAATGGCAGTGGAATTTTTAACCAGATTGTTTAAAGGTGTTTTGGTACCGATTTTTAAGAATAAGGGTGATGTGCAGAGCTGTAGTAACTACAGAGGGATTAAACTGATCAGTCACAGCATGAAGTTATAGGAAAGAGCACTGGAAGCTAGGTTAAGAAGGGACGTGATGATTAGTGATCAGCAGTATGGTTTCATGCTGGGAAAGAGCACTACAGATGCGATGTTGGCTCTGAGAGTGTTGATGGAGAAGTACAAAGAAGGTCAGAAGGAGTTGCATTGTATTTTTGTAGACTTAGAGAAAGCATATGTCAGGGTGCCTACAGAGGAGTTGTGGTATTGTATGAGGTAGTCGGGAGTGTCAGCTGTGACTGATCAATTTTATCCCTCTGTAGTTACTGCAGCTCTGCACATCACCCTTATTCTTAAAGATAGGTACCAAAACACTTTTTCTCCACCCCTCAGGCATCCTCTGACTTTCCAAAACACTTTTTCTCCACTCCTCAGGCATCCTCTGACTTTCCAAAACACTTTCTCCACTCCTCAGGCATCCTCTGACTTTCCAAAATTTCATTAAACAATCTAGTTAAAAATTCCACTGCCATTTCTCCTAAGCACCTCCATGCTTCCATTGGGACGACATCTGGCCCAACAGCCTTTCCATTCTTCATCCTCTTCATAACTGTCCTTATTTCCTCCTTGCTAATCTGTTTCACTTCCTGATTCACTATCCCCACATCATCCAACCTTCTCTCTCTCTCTCATTCTCTTCATTCATCAGCCTCTCAAAATACTCTTTCCATCTACTCAACACACTCTCCTCTCTTGTAAGTACCTTTTCCTCACTATCCTTTATCACCCTTACTTGCTGCACATCTTTCCCAGCTCTGTCCCTCTGTCTAGCCAATCAGTACAGGTCCTTTTCTCCCTCTTTAGTGTCCAATCTCTCATACAACTCTCCATACGCCTTATCCTTAGCTTTCGCCACCTCTCTCTTTGCCATGCGCCTCATCTCCTTATACTCATGTCTACTTTCTTCATCTCTTTGACAACCCCACTTCTTCGCCAGCCTCTTCCTCTGTATACTCTCCTGCACTTCCTCATTCCACCACCAGGTCTCCTTGTCCTCCTTCCTCTGTCCAGATGTCACACCAAGCACGTTTCTAGCAGTCTCCCTTACTAGCTCTGCTGTAGTTACCCAGCTATTTGGTAACTCTCCACTGCCTCCTAGTGCCTGTCTTAACTCTTCCCTAAACTCCACAATCACCCTTTTTTTTTTTTTAACTTCCACCATTTAATCCTTGGCACTGCGTTCACACTCCTCCTCTTCTTGATCACCAACGTCATCCTACAGACCACCATTCTATGCTGCTTAACTACACTTTCCCCTGCCACCACTTTACAGTCTCCAATCTCCTTCAGACTGGCCCTCCTTCATATATATAATCCACATGTGCCCTTAAAAATATACCCCCCCCAAAACCTAATAATTTAATATTCGCACACAAAACTATGTACATCTTCAAATATTGAAGTTCTATCCTCCTAATAGGAACAAATCTCCCAAACTGACAGCCACACTCATAGACTTGAGTTAACCTAAAAGAAAGGTTATCCGTGCTAAGATGCATGGAGCACCCTGTGCGTCTACAAAGTGCTAACTGGTTTTGTCTTATCTTTATAGCTCTCCCAGCTGGAAAAAACCCTGAATGCTTTCAGAGAACATTATCTCCTAGCCAGTTTCTCTTTTCTTTTCCCCCCAGCCAATCACTCTCTACCAGATGATAAACAATTTGTCTTTATCAGCTTGTCGCCATGGAGACATGAGAACCAGATGTTCATTTTCTCGTTATTAGATTGCTTCCATGGAGACAGTAGCAATTCTGTATCTGGCCCACCTATGTATACATTCATTTGCTAGAAAAAAAGCTTCATAATAATCAATATTCTTTTTCATTTGCTTGCTTTCTCTTAAAACCTGTTACTAAATCAAAGGTCCTTAATCCAGTCATTCCCTCATGCAAGAATGAGAAAAAGCACATTAATTTTTCTTTTGTCATGCTCTTTTAACCAGGCTTTTTTTTACATTACATTGTCTAGATTTCTTAAGACTGAACAAGAAGAAAGAGAGAAGGGAGAAAAATGAAAAAAAAAAAAAAAAAACAGCAGCACCTATTTACAGTCCCGTCCCCATTACACTTAAAAATAACTGAGACTTTACAGTATGCAAAGAAAACCATATACTACAAAAATAGTACTATTAAGAAAAAAATGGTTTCTTTACTTAGTTAACTTTCTCTCCTCTCTTCCCCTCCCCAAAGCACTTTTCCGAACATTAATGGCATGAAGTAGGGCATATACTTTAGGTGTCCACAAGTCCAACAAATTTTGAAAAAGACAAATATTTATAGATTTTCTTGGTCTGTCATATTTCACAAATATAACTATTGCAATGTAATCCCCACATTAAGTTACTGGTTTTACTACTGTTCATCAGCACCTCCCAAATCCTGCCTCGGTTTCATTTCCAATGTACTCTATAGTTTTCTGGTTAACTCTCATGTTACCTTCATTCTCTCCAACATTCTCCTTTGAAACATTGGAAAAGGTTTCACAGGTACAGTCTCTCTGTGTACCAGAAGAACAAGGAGCAGAATTTCCTTTTCTTTCACAGCTCATTTTTTGTTTTACAGCTCACTTTTTTTGAACAAACTTTTGTATTTCCTCCTTAGCATGTACTTCATCAAAAAAGAATTTTGTCCCTCCAGGGAAGGACACCTTGAAGACAGCTGGGTACAGCAGATGGAATCTCACACCTGGATCTCAACATTCCCTGAATAGTAGAATGAATTTACTCTTTTTCTGCCTGGTGTACAATGAGTAATTATTCTCCACAAACACTCTGCTGTTTCCCTTGTCCTTCTGCCACAGTTTAGTCAGAATCAACTCCTACTGCTGGCAGGATTGCATCTTTACTATTAAGGGTCGACAAGGTGCCCTTTCAACTAACAACTCCTGCTGTGGAATACCAGTCCAGTTGCTTATTTGTGCTTTCATAAAATGAATGTTGTCTGTACCTTCCAGCTTCTCTGGCATAGCTGAAAATCTCAGGTTTTCCCTACATGCTCTGTCCTCCAATTATATTATTTTTTAAAACATCTCTTTCTGAGCAGTCTCATATTCAGCCAGCCTTTTCTGCATTTCAGCCTCTGATTTTTGCAGCTTTAGTCACCTCATCTGAATATCTGTTTAAAGCTTCTTCCATTTTTTCCAGCCTTTTGTTGTTTGTGTTAATATACTCTGTCAGTGTTTCATTTATTTTTACCAGGGCTGTGTCAACAAGTCAAAATTTTAGTCCTCTCTTCTAAATGCCAGATTATGTTTAAAGGACTATATGGAGTTTCACGGTGTAATGTATGTGGGATGTTTATTCAAAAGGTTTGGAGAGAAGCTGGGTTATAAACTTAAATGGGTCCCTGTTCCATGTTTTATTTTTCTGATCCTGGAGATTTAGGTCTGTGGTTAAAGCACTGCTGGGAGATTTGGAGGCACACAGTAGGTGCAGGACAACTGGGTCTCAAATCGTATAGTAAGTGAAACAGATATTGCCCCTTACATTCATACAACACTTAATACAGTAACTGAGCTTCCAGTCTCACTTGGTAGCTCAGGGACTTTAAACCCATGATCTTTCTGTTGAGGTACCTTTGGGGTCTAAATGGTATGTTTAGTACGCTATATTTCAAAGGGGCGTATACTTCATAATTAATCTGCTCCATGCCGAGGAGGAGAGAGAGTGATTACCTCTTTAGACCTTGCGCTCAAAAAAGGGGGGGGCAGAGTGAGATTTTTCAACTCAAGTTTTTAAGTCACTGACTACATTTTCATTTTGTGACTGCATGTTGTCTATACAATACGAGGGGAGGGGCTGACTATCAAAAGTGATAATACACTTTTTAACAGAATAGGAAAGGTCCCAGCAATGAACTCTGAGGTTACTGGTTAATTGCACACTTTCTGAGGAGCCATTCCTAATTTGCATAGTGTGGGCGCTGTCTTTTAGCTAGCTTGTTATCTTTCTTACCATATCATGGGTCAATTTTTAAAGCATTTATCTTCGGTAGGATTCCATTATCGGAAATGGTGTTGAAGGCCTTAGCCAGATCGAGACATACCGCATGTGCTGCATACCCACCATTTATAGCCTCTGCAACCCTTTCAAAGACGTTTACCAGATTCAGTAGATAGGATCTACCCTTCATAAAGCCAAACTGTTGCGGGTCAAGTCTAATATTTTTTTTTCTTTTTTAACCATATCCAAACTTTATTTAATTTACACATATATTCATTTGGTAGACCCTGTACACTGTGCTTAGTGATTATGCCATCAGCGACCAGGTGCATCTCTCTCACTTGATAGCCTGTGAATGTGTCTTTGTTAAAAGATAATGTACAATCTGCCTTTATCTACATCTGATGCAATGCAAATTTTCACCAACTGAAAGTTTTAACACATTATACATTTCCTATATAATACACTAGTCAATAAGTATTTTTCTCTCTTGCATGTTATACCCATTTGATTATCTTTGGTTTCTTTAAACAAATGTTTTCAAAGATGATATACTCAGCAACTATTTACAACCCCCTAAGCACATATGATTTATCCAAATTACCTTTTACTTCTTCCCTTCTCCTTTAAGTGGAATTCTGATCTTTAATTTTGTTTGTGTTGTCTAACCTAGTAGTTACTGAATACCATCAGTATTCTCTGGCCATTTGGCACATCTATTTTTCAAGTATTTACGTTTCTACCAGGCATATTCTAGAGCTCATAATTCAGTTTTAAAATTCTCCATCTCTGGTTTCTGTAGTCTTTCACTTTTTATTTATTACTTTCTTTGCTACTATCAAAGTAATTAACAACTTACTGTGAGATGCATCTGTTTATCAGTCCAATTAAACAGCATTAGATCAATGGTTATCAGTTCTTGCCCTAGAACACCCCACTAGCTTCTGCAATTTGCTTTTGAACTCTACTAAGTTATTACAATCCCAAAATATATGGTCCCATGTCCCCTCTAATTTTTGTCACATCTCTACTGCAAGTCATCAGTTTGGGGGAACATGTTGAGGAGTCTAGCCAGGGTATAGAAATACTCATGAAGGCATTTCCACCCAAATATTCCAAACTTTCTTGCCTTTGTTGCAACACTTATGCAAATCAAATTTCTACCCCATTGTTGAGCCATAAAATCTTTCTGAAGTTTACTTACTTATTATTTATAATTTATTTTATATTTGTTGACCGGGAGTGTCCGGCTGAGCTATTGTCCTTTTTCAGCAGAGGCCCTGGGAGAAAAACTCCAAAGATATACAATGCAATAAAAATAGCAATACAGATACATTTCAATAAAAATAGCAATACAGAATTTTGGTAGTTAAAATACATGTATATTGTTGGCAGATAAAACAGTACTATAAACAAAAAGGAGAATGTTAAAAAAGTAGAATAAGCTGTATGTTTTGGTTTAAAAAGAGACGTGAGTAAATATAAGGTTTTGTATGCAAAATAGCAGAAACTTAAAAGGTTACACAAGAATTTTAGGGAGCAGAATACAGAAGAAGCTTTGGAGGTTGCATAGGAAGCATAAGATGAAGTAGTTAAATGGTAAGTTTTTAGTAAGTTAGTTTGACTGTACTATAAAAGGTACGCAATAATCAGGGAGGGTGAGTACAATAACAGGACCAGTGTTTTTTAAAGTGGTCTTTGGTTGCTAGCTTAAATCGTTTGCGGTGAGTCAGTGACCTTATTTCTAGTGGGAGTTTGGTCCCTGCAATAGAGGGATGGTAGCTTATATAAGTTTCACCCTGTGTTGGATTTGAGTTTATGGATTTTTAGTAGGTCTTGGGTTGAGCTTCGGAGAAGTCTGGTAGGGGAGTAGTGAGAGATGAGAGAAGACAGACTTGGGCAGAAATCAGTTGAGATTGACGGAACAGGCGAGGTAGTTCAGGCCAGTTCTGGTATTTTAGGGAGAGACAGTGGTGAGATTTATATGTTTGTTGAGCTGCAAATCTAGCTATTTTGTGGTACATTGATTCTAATTTGGTAAGTAGGGAGAAGTTCAGTTTTGAGAGTATTTGGGAACAATAGGTTAAGCATAGTAGAAGGTAGGCATGGGTAAGAGAAATCCTAGCTTCAGTAGTTAGGAATTTGTTGTTCCTCTACAGTAGTCCTAGCTTTTGGTGTTTTTTTTTAAACAATTATTAATGTGAAGATCGAATTTTAGTTGGTCGTCAATGGTAATGCCAAGGAGTATTGTGCTAATTTCGACTTCTATAGTAGTGTTGGGGACCTTATGGAGAAGAAAAGTTTAATGTTTTCTTGGTGTTGAGGAGGAGCTGACTATTAGTGAGCAATGTCTCGGAGTTGAAAAGAGGTCTGGGTATTTATTATAAGTTGAAAGAGGTCTGGGTATTTATTATAAGTTCTAAGAGGGAATTAGCAATAGTTATGACTGTAGAGTCATCTGGGTATTGGACAATGTTAGACTGAGGACCAGAGGAGTGGAGTGAGTTGGTGAAGATATTAAAGAGTAGAGGTCCAAGAATGGAACCTTGGGGAATACCAGTTTTTACTGTGAGAGGGGTAGATAGTGCTGAGTCTCATCGTACTGACTGCAGCTTATGAAAGAGATAGCTAGAAAACCATGCAACTGTATCAGGGAAGAAGTTTAGGTCTACAAGTTTACTATGTAGCAGTGTGTGTGAGACAGTGTCAAAAGCCTTAGAAAGGTCAAGGAATAGACAGGATAGGAGTTTGTGATAATCTTTAACCAGGGCTAAGGTGCTGACAAATGATAGTAGAGCTGTGGTTGTACTACACTTGGGACGGAAACCATGCTGTGTTGGAGTGAGAAGTTCTTCTTGTAAGAGATAATGCATAACTTGTTTCTATATACATTTCTTAAGGATTTTGGAGAGAGGATAGCGATAGGTCTGAAATTAGATATTTCTGTGGAGTTACCTCCTTTATGAATAGGAAGAGTGTAAAACTGTTTCCAGACAGAAGGAACTTTAGACTCAGTGATGGAGCAATTGATTAGTACAGATACAGGCATAGCAAGGGAGTGTGCAGAAATCTGGAGAAAGTAATAAGGAATATTGTCTGCTGATACAAAACATGGTTTGAGCTTTCAGAGTAGAGTTCTGATATAGTCAGTGGAGACAGTTTTGAGAGAGGAAGAGTTTACCAATATAGTGGTTGAGGGGTGTATAGGGAGGTCTGAATTGTTGTTGTTTGAGAGGTTGGGGTTAAATAGTTTGGAAATGGATTTGAGAAAAGTAGGTGTTGAAGGTATTGGCAGTTTCTTCAGGTGACTTGTCAAGACATGGGTTTGGTGAAGTTGGGTTAGCTGGATGTTGTACTTGCATTCCAGAATTTTTCTGGATCAGATTTTAATGTTTTGGTGTGAGGATTATAATAAAAGTATTTTTTGTCGTTAAGTTTTTTTGTCTGATTTCTAAGTTGTTTATATTTTAGGAGGTCAGCTGGAAGTTTGGTTTGTACCCATGTTTTCCATACCCCATCTCTCGATTTCATAAGGGTATGGGTGGTTTTAGTTAGCTAGGGTGAAATGTTTGCCTTTAAATTGAACTTTTCAGTGGGGCTACAGAATTTAAAATATTTAGGAAAGCCGAGTTGACGGCATTTACTCCTTCACTGAGTGGGAGCTGAGTAAGGATATTCCAGTTATTTCTAGAGAGAAGGGTTTTAAAAAATTGTCTAGGTTAAAGGTTGAAACTTTGCAGAAGGTGATAACCGGGTGTGGTTTGGGGAGGTGGGTGATGTATCCCAACACTTTTATAGGTGAGTGGTCGCTCAGGGCATCAGGTAGAGTTTCAGGGTTACAGTATTTGCTGGGGTTAGAAACAAGTATCCAATCTATCAAGGGGCTTGAAGAATGAGAGTTATTAATATGGGTAGGTTAGGAGATTAGTTGTGTAAATCCATGGAGGTTTATGTGTTGTGGAGGGTTTGGATTATTAAAGGTTATGCCAATTAATGTTTACGTCCCCAAGGAGGATATTTTCATTAGGGAAATTTAGGGAGAGATATGACAGTATGGTTTTCCATTAAGGGGATGTTGTCCCCTAGTGGAATGTATACGGCTACTACTGTGATGGTAGTAAAGTCATTGGGTTTGAGGCTTGCTATCAGTATTTCAGCATGTGTAAAGGAGAGAACTGGTTCTTTAGGAAGTGAGAGAGTGAGGTAGAGTAAACTAAAGCAACATCTCCACCTTTTTTCTTTACCTTGGTGAAGTATATTATAACCTGGAGAAAGAATGTCTTTATCTTGGTTTTGAGGTTTAAGACAAGTTTTTGTGACAGAGATAATGTCTGGGGTATGAACAGATGCCCAAGCATGAAAATGGCTTACTTTGTTGAGCATACTTCGAGTATTGACAAAATAGGAGGAGATTTTCTTTTTTGGTATGGATGGTTGATTAGAATTGGGGGTGATATTTTGTGGGGTGTTAGGAATAGTTGTAGGACCAGGGTTTGGGTGTATATCACCTGACAAGAGCAGAGTACTTGGGAAGTCATAAGCTTTCATTTTTTTGTGGGTAGTTGTGAAAGTATTTTGATTTATACTTGGATGTACTATGTTGAAAGGAGGAGTTTTTATTTTAGGGAGTGGTATATTAATTGATAATTCACTGCATGTCCCTTTCTAAACCCCCTGGCATAACTACATTATTGTCCTACTTCTCAGTGAACTGCAGCTCCCCATTTTTAAAGAAAAACAACAACAGAAAAGACCTTTTTTCTTTTAGAATCGAAAGTTTTTATTTTAGGGAGCAGTAGATTCTTTGGAAGGATAGATGCAGAGACGAGTATGGGTTGCTGAGGGCAAGAAAAGCAGTTTTGGTGAAGGTGGGTGGGGGCTTTATGTATAAGTGTTAAGAGTGTGTAAGGTGATGTTGTGTAGGAGGAGCAGTGCGGGTATGACAGGAATGATTGAGTCTGGCATGTTTGAAGAGGAGAGGGTTTTAGTAGGGCGAGTTGGTTGAGAGTTTGGGGAGGAGTTGTAAGGCAGGGAGAGAATTTGTAGTGGGTGTTAGCTTGTGTAACAGGAAGGGGAAAAGTGTGATGGTTAGGAGGGACCTGTGGTTAGGTATAAAAGAAATGATATGGGGGGGTGGGAGGGGAGCGAACGGAGAAGGGCTACACTTGGGGACAAAGGAAAGTACAAAAAAAAAAAAAAACAACAACAATGAACCAGTACAATCCGGTATCCGGGGAACATAAACAGTCAGATTTAAGGGCAATTAGACAAGCTAGATTCTAAAAGAAAAAAGGTATTTTCTTTTCTGTTGTTATTTTTCTTTAAAAACGGGGAACTGCAGTTCACCGAGAAGTAAGAAAATAATATAGTTATGCCAGGGGTTTTAGAAAGGGACATGCAGTGCATTAGGAGTCAATAGAGTACTATTTAAAAAGGAATGGAATATGGTATATGCAAGTACACTATTGGGGATTCCTATGAAGCAAGGAAAAGCAAAGTCAAAAGATGGTGCCTTTCTACATCAGGTTTTTTGATTCCTCTGTAATTAAGCAGGAGTGGGAGGAAAGCTTGCAGGTTCAAGGTGGGGGAGGGAGATAGACACAAAGTAATACCAGGTTGTGAGCCAGAAAAACTGGACTAGCCCAGCTGCTAAGACAACAATCACGGAAACCAAGTTCAGTCAATTCCAGGTCAGTATAGTATAGTATAGTATAGTATCTTCCTAATAAGTACTAAGCTAGTACAGTGTGGTGAATAGGACCACCACTTCTATAAGGAAAAAATAACTGAAGTATGGGCTGCAGGTACATAGGTAAACATTTTCCAAGGGAAAGAAAGTAGTTTTAATTAATTGACCTAGAAGTACAATAGAAAGAGAAAAAATGGGGGGGGGGGACCAGTAGTGTGCACGTTTACAGTAAAAGGTTATAGTAAAAAGTATTCAGTTTAGAAGACTGATTAAGTAGAACTCTAACATACACTAGTGTAGCTGAAAGCACTTTAGTGTTCCACCGACGCAGGGTCTCACAGTGCAGGGCAACCAAACAGCCTTTGGTTTATTGGAGGTTGGCCAAGACAGAATAAAACTTTTGCTGGGGGGACTTGTAAGAAACACTAGTCTTGCTTATTTCCATTTATATTGTTCACCAATAGTGATTAGCTAGATTCCTAACCCCTCTATACAAGTCTTAGATATTTTTTCCTGTTCAATTGTCTAGTTCTAGGCTGCTGCTTGCCCTTGTCATTTTGCACTTCCTTGCTAACGAATGCCTGAATCAATCTTTTATATAAAAAATTGACCTCAGATGGTTAAATTATATTCCTGTCTTATATCTCCCTACTCTTTTCAGCCATCACGTCTGAAATTGTTTCCAATATAAAAGAGATGCTATGTCCTCTAGCTTGTCTCCATGCCCGGCCTCCATTTTCCTAAATTCCCAACATATTGGCAATATTTGTCTTTTCCAATCATTAGTCCTTAAATCCAATGAGGGTTGCTGTAAGGGTTTTTGGAAGTTTATAGAAGGTCACAAGGCTGTGGTTACATTTCACGGTGGAATGAGATACTAGGACAGTAGTGTAAGAGGTAGACAGATTTGGAAGAATCAGGTCAAACATGCTGTGTCCTCTAAAAGGTTTACTTACTAGTGGCACAAGAGAATTCTTGATTATCAAGTCTAGGAATTTTGGGGTATGACCCTCGGAGGTATAGGTGTCTCAGTTTATTGAACGGCTGTTAAAATCACCCAAAATAAATAAAGTTTGTTAATAGGGTGATCATTTAGAACACTCAGGAAACTTACTTGCTCAACAGGAGACAAAGAAGGTGTTCGATATCAAGCTATTATTTGACAATTACTCCTAACTAGAGTGATCTGTAGTTCAACATGTTCAGTTCGTATGTCATTAGGAATATGCCTGTAACCTATATAGTGTCTCCATATTTGTCAGGGACCATCTAAATTACCCACTGGATCTACCAGAATGAATCCCAGCAAATGAATGAAATCAGAGTACAACATTTAAACCAAGTCTCAATAACTGCACAGACAAGGATGCTTTTCAAATGAAGGAGTTCAAGATCCAGCAATTTATTGTTTATACCTCTAGCACCGAGGAGATCCACCTTAACATGATCTGATTTTGGGACGGATATGTTAGTTATGCTGGAATTCCATCAGCTGGCCTCTGCCTAAAAATGAGGGTCTATATTATATTTGCGAATGCTTAGGTTGTCGAATACAACATGATTGACACCTATTCAGCGAACGCACAAGTCAGCAAAAGCTCACAATGCAGAAAAACACACCACTGAATACTTTTCCTTGGCCAACACTGTTCCACCCACTAACGAAAACAAAACACACTTCCAACTACACCGCTCGCTACATACTACCCACCCAAACAAAATAAATAAACCACATACATACACTAACCTAAACCCTACATCGAAACCTAAACTAACCCTTACATACAATACTTTCTATGCACTCACCTTAACCTGCACCCTAACCCTAAGGTCCGTAACTATTGCACACTTACCTTATGGAGCTACACCGCAGAATGTGCCGAATCGGGATTTCAAATTTGAGGGCTTCCAAGGTTCAATGTACTCACGGGTTCGCTCATTAGGTGTCGATCATGCCATATTCGACAACCTAAGCATTTGCGAATATAATATAGACCCTAAAAATGACACTACAAGGAGCAGCAAAGCTTTAATCATCATGCAGAACCAATGGAACAAGAGGTGTAGGCCATTCTTAGTGAAGCAAGCTGAGCATCTTATCCCATGCTGACACGTACTAGATCCCCCTGAAATGACGCTCACATTTATATACATTTGTGCATCTACACACACACACACACACACACACACACACACACACACACACACACACACACACACAATATGTTTTTATACATAAAATAAACACACACTTACATAATCACTCATATACGCATATAATACTTATACTGCATACATAAATATACAAATCTACACATTATTTACCATACATACACACGTATACCTACATATGTAAAACAGTGTGCATTTGTTACTTCTACTGTATCCCTGTAATGTCGGTTTATATAGTGTGGATTTGTTATTGCAAATGAACATGGCTCTCTGTCAGCATAGCATTTTGTTGCAACTTCAGTGAGTTACATTTGAAAAGACACCAACATGATTTGTAAGCCTTGCATGCAAAGTCAGCAAAAACTAAACAAATCAATGTTGCCCTGGTCAGTTAGCCTCTGCTCTCTCCCAAATATTATGCCATTTCTTCTTTGATTCCAATTTTCAGCCAGGACTGCCAATTATTACATTTCAAGAACATACTGCAAATTTTCTTATAATGCATGAGAAATGAGTGTACTTGTGTATTATCGCAACCACATTTTTAACAGCAGTTCCAGGTGCTTAACGATCATGAAATATGGTCATTACAGTTGCAGAAATGTCATATAATGTGTGCCCTGTAGCACTACATTTTGTTTTGCATGTACCGATATGATTAAAATGTAAAAAAACATACTGCTCGTTTCTGTTTGCACCTTACTGCCACTATTTCTGTTATTTCAAGTCCGTCTGCTGCACAGTTCTTTCTCATGGCAACAAATGTCTAACTACTGTTATTCCCACTACAAAGAAATACCAAACCACTGAATAAGCACTCTGCATCATTACAGCATTAATGAAATTAGTGATCATTGTATTACAAAGTGTCTTTATCTGAACATGGCCCCTACACAATGCAAAACACCTCAGTACTACTAACTTTCCGATGCAGAAACAACCGGGGAATCAGCTGTCAACATCATCCACCATCATAATTTACAATCATTACAATGTAATGGTTATTTTGGTGGCCACGGTGGTGCAGTGGTTAGCATTGCCGCCTCACAGCTAGAGGTTCTCCGGTTCGATTCTCGGCTGGGGTGCCTTCTGTGCGGAGTCTGCATGTCCTCCCTGTGGTCGTGTGTGTTTCCTCCCAAAGACATGCAGTAGGTGAATTGGACACTCTAAATTGGCCCTAGGTGTGAGTGTGTGCATGTGTGTGCCTTCTGTGGAAGGTTGGGCGCCGGGCTGGCAACTCCACTGCCAATCATGAGCGGACAGATGATCCGCTGTGGTGACCCCTAACCAAGAAAAAAGCCGAAAGAAGAAGACGACAATGTAATGGTTCTTTTCAACATTGCTTAAAACAATGGTTAAAAATGAACAAGTTTACCAAACAGAAATTCTCTGTGCCCGTGTTTTCATTGTCTGAAGACTTCCTTGCACAAACTCAAAGGAATCCAACAAACACTACAAAAGCAGTCATGATATCTCAAGTTTCAGTCTGTAACGTACGCAAAACATGAAGAGGGTTCCCCAAGTTGTTTCTGTTCCTAAAAGCAAGGTAATTTTTTTTGCCACTACTGCTGACTTACAATAACAGTTTCCACTATTTCAAGCACTGTTTTCTGGGGGGGGTATGTGCATTTCGCAAACACGAAAATGTGGTTGCAATAAAACGCAAGTACCGAAATGAGTCAAACCAAAAGTCTCTGCACAGTCACACATGCAATTTTTCAGTACTTCTCATTCAACCCTTTTCACCAGTACAATTCTTGAGTTAAGGACATCAAACAAGTGGACTTCTAAAGACATCACTTTCAAGCATTACCAGCTGAGGAATGCAGGACATAATTCACAGCAAAGACAATACAGTCTGTTGTGCTCTCACAAATGATTTAATAGATTTACTGTGTAAAGTTAGACAACATGTTCTAATATACTCCAACATTATTTAGAGTTAATGTATAATATTTTATATATTTTCATTTTTTCAGAGAGCAAGTCCTAATTTTTATCAATGCGTGCATGAAAAGAATTACTTAACTCACGAGTACAAAACATTCTGCACAACATTCCAAAATGAATACCTGTCTCTATCAAAGGACCTGAAAATGTGTCAAGTAATACACCTGCATACATGTTTGCAAGTCTAGCCATGCAACCCAACTCAGTTTTGTCCCAGAGTTCCTTGGACGCCTATATGGTGGAGGCATGTTGGTAAATGTGTGTGTGTGTGTGTGGGGGGGGGGGGGGGTATATTCGTTAGTGATTTACTTTCAAACTCTGTCCATCAAACACATAGGGGCCGGGGAGGTGAATTTTTGATTTCCCATCCACTGATCATGGTTCATTTTCAACAGTGTCAAGGATGACTTCGGCTTGACTTCCAAGATGACTGCACATTGAGTAAAAGCTTGATTCTAGCTCTTCCAGTGTGAAAACAGAAAATTAGGAGAGAAAACCAGTGGACCTAGACTTCTGGGTAAATTTCAGTAACTGGCTAGTAAGTGCACTGCATGGATGCCAAGAAAAAAAAAGAAGTAGTATAGAGGACCTGAAGGAAAACCAACTACAAAAGGTGACAAAAACACTGATTGGTAGAAGTACTGCAGCTGATCAGCAAAAAGCAGTGCAAGCTCCAAACAGGACTTCCAGCAACCTATAGAAATGTAAAAGGCAACTGCACACAGACCTGACTAAAATAAATGAAACACTGATGGAGTATATCAACTCAAACAATAAAAGGCTGGAAGAAATTGAAGAAGCTTTAAAACAGACATTCAGAGAAGGTGATAAAACTGCAAAACTCAGATGATGAAATGAAGAAAAGGCTGGCTGAACAAGAGAATGTACAAGAAGAGATGTTTCAAAAAACATAACAGAATTAGAGGACAGACCAAATAAGGAAAACTTGATATTTACTGCTGTGCCAGATAAGCTGGAAGGAACAGACTGTATTAACTTTCTGAAAGCACAAATATGCAACTGGACTGATATTCCACACCAGGAATTCCAAACCTGGCTATGAGAAAGGAACCTAAACCTTTAATAGCAGAGATGCAGTCTTACCAGAATGAGTGGATTCTGACAAAACTGTGGCAGAAGGAGAAAGTACTGAAAGTGGGAGACAGCAGAGTATTTGTGGAGAAGGACTACTCACTGTACATCAGGCAGAAGATGTGTAAATTTATTCCATTATTTAGGGAATGTCAAGAAGAAGGCTTGAGACAAAAACAGCTGTACTCAACTATCTTCAAAACATTTTTTCAAGTAGTACATGCTAAGGAAGAAATGCAAAAGTTTGTCCAACAAAAAGTGGGCCATGAAACATTAGGAGATTCAGATTTTTGTTCTTCTGGTAATAAAGACCACAGCAAGACTGTGCCAGTGAAACCTTTTCCAGTGTTTCAACGGAAAATGCTTGAGAAAAGAAAAAACACTCAAGAATTAACTACAAGAATCAAGAGTACATTGGAAATGAAGCAGAGACAGGATTTTGGAGATGGAGATGAAAAAGAAGAGAATCTGGAAATACTGGACTTTCTTGGACTTTGGAATCTCAAGCATATGCCCTACTTCATGTCATTAATGTTTGCAAAATAGAAGAGGGGAAGAGGGAGAAGAATCTTAACTGTATGTAAAACAAAATTTTTCTTAATAGTACTATTTTAATGGTGCATGATTTTCTTTGAATGTTATAAAGTCAAGTCCTCTCAGTCATTTTTAAGTGTAATGGAAATAATAATGTAAATATGTGCTTTTGTTTTTTCCCCTTCTCCTTTCTCTTTTTCTTCTTGTTCAATTTTAAGAAATGCAGACACTGCTGTGTTAAAAAGATCTGGTTAAAAGAGTGTGACAAAAGAAAAACTAAACTAGTGTGTTCATTCTTGCATTGGGAAATGACTGGGTTAAGGCCATTAGCTTAACCTACTAACAAGTTTTAAGAGAAAGCAAGTAATTGAAAAAGAATATTGAATATAACAAGGCTTTCTTCTACTAAACAAAAGTATACTTGGCAGTTTTTTGTATGGTTCTTATGTCTCTAGCAGACAAACTGATAAATAGAAATGGCTTGGAGCAAATGTTTTCTGAAAGCATTCAAATGGTTTCCCAGCTGACAGACTTATAAAGATACGACAAAGCCAGACAGCACTTAATAGAAACACAGGCTGTACCATTAGTCTTAGTATGGATAACTTTTTGTTTTTTTAAAGTTATCTCAAGTTTGTGTGTGTGGCTGTCAGTTTGGAACATTTGTTCCTATTAGGCAAGTAAAACTTCAGCATTTTGAAAATGTACACAGTAGTGTGTATTAACTTAATAGCTTTTAAGGGATATTGGGGGTGAGTTTGCCTTTTTGTTTGAGGACTTTCAACAAAACAAAACATTTTGTAAGCTGTGACATAGGCTAAAATGGAGATGGCAAGAAACAAATTGTATAAAAGATTAACCACCCAAACAGCATATTTGTGTAAGACATTTAACAAATAAATTTGAACTATAAAAGGTATAAATAATAACCTTTCAAAAATGCGATGCTTTCTATAATGCCTTTAACACATCAATGATCCAACAGATAAATACAAAAAAAAAAAAAAAAAAAAACTAGTGAACGATATTAAAAATGTAGAGTGCAAATAGCTATGCTACAAGAGACACACTTGGAAAGAAATGAACATTTGAATTTAATAAAGAAAGGTTTTCAGGATGGTTACTCAGTGGAACAGTGGGGGCAAAGGAAGACAGGAGTACTTCTATTACTTGCAAGAGGAACTCCAATAGTGACAGAAGAGGACACAAAAAGACAATAATGGTAAATTTATAATACTAAGAAGCTACTGATAACGGAGGAGGATTATGCTGGCATGTATTTACATTCCATCGAAAATGGTTATAATGGAGCTTAAGAAAATTCTGGGAAAATAATGAGCTTTCAGCAAGGAATATTACTTACAGGTGGGGACTGGAATTTGATTTGCAACAGTGAATATGTGCCGGGGGGGGAGAGGCAAAAAGGAAAATATAACAAAGTACGGTGGACTTAGAAGAAATTTATGAAAATATTTGGCAGGGAAGATGTGAATTCAGTACTAGGAGTTTTGAATGAATTTACAGGTTCATAGGATGCATCTATATTACGCGATCGAACGTTTAGCTCAGCAGATACCTAAACGTTGAACTGGTAATATTGAAAAATTAAAACCACGAAAGGCCGATTTAACTTAGGGAATGAATTCCCTAGGATGCAAAAAAAAAAAAAAAATTAAACCAAAATGAAGTAGGGGGCTTTGCCCCACACACCTCTCGATGTGGGGGGCTGTGCCTCCCACACCCCCTAACTAAATATACCAACTACAAGATCGCTCTACAGTGGGGAAAGGAGCAAAATCCGCATAACGGCTGAGGAAATTCTTCCCCTGCGTTAAATCGGCCGTTCACATTTTTCTTTTTGCTTTCACAATTACCAGATCGATGGTTATGTATTCGCTAACCTAAACATTCGATCAGGTAATAGGAACCCCATAGGATGATACTAGGCTATTGGCCCAGAGGCCCTTATAAGCCTAGCCAAGAATTTTGCCCACATTTCCACAAAGTAAACACCTGTTTCCCCTGTCCATCAGGGACACAGGTGGGATCCCAGGGGTGTATTTTCTGTTTCTCATCCAGTTGTCCAGGTTCCACTTAAAGAGGGCTGGAGAGGTACTATGCTTGACATGGAGAGGGAGGCTGTGGGACAGAAATCTATCAAGCCAACAAGTTCCATTAAATGTCACAGACCAGATTGAGGGCTTGAGTGCAGGTTGAGTGAGTGGAGTTTGACTTGCGGATATGCAGCAACTCCATCAAGACTTGGTCTAAGATAGGCTTGTATGCCACACACAGGTCACCTCTGAGCAGTTTGTACGAAACTGAGTAGAGGGACAGGGCTTTTAGCCTCTCCGTATAGGACAAGTGTTTGAGACCCTGGATTTTCCTGGTCAGGAACCTCTGTGGTCTCTCCAGCTGCTGCATGTTCTTCGCAAGGTACATGCCGAAGGAGGCATTCTACTCAATGGGGCTGATAAGGGAGGAGTACAGGGATGTTATGAGCTCCTTGTTCCTGGATGAAATACCCTTACTTATGAGGTGGGCCATGTACAAAGCACCTTCCATACAATGGAGGCAACATGGTGGTCAAAAGTCAGGTTGCTATCAACCTGGGTGCCCAAGTCCTTCACGACTGACTGTGTGCTTAGTATGTTGTTATTAATGTGATTAGTGGAGACTCCATTTTCCCCAAAGGGGATAATGATGCATTTCTTGGTATTCAGTTTGAGGCCATGCTTCTGGCACCGGTCATTTGTTTGGGTAAGCCCCTCTTGGAGGATGTTCACATCATTAGGGGAGTTTAAGACAGCACCCAGCTTGTAGTTATCTGCAAACCTGGTCAGCCACAAACCACTGGTTTTGGCTTGCAACTCAGAAAAGTATATCCTAAACAGTAGAGGCCCGAAGAATGATCCTTGGGTTACACCACTCGTTACGGGTCTACTACTAGAAGTGGCTTCCTCTATTTTGACTGAGTGAGTTCTATTAGTGAGCCAGTTACCAACCCATCTGGTAGCATACAGGTTGATGGCTAGCAGGGAGAGTTTATCTACTATGCCTGAGTGAGGAATAGTGTCAAAGGCTTCAGCTAGGTCAAGGCAGGAGGTGTGCACCATCTTTCCCTCATCCATGGCTTTGGTGACTGTTTTGAATAAGTTGACAGTTTAACAGGCATGATCACCCTTTGACAAAACCAAACGGTGTGGGGTTAAGCGTTTGGAGGTTGCCAATGTCAGTGTTTATAAGGTCCATGATAACGCACTCCTTTGCCTTATAGATCAGGCTAGTTAGGCTGATGGGGTCTACAATTGCCTGGGAGAGTGGATGATCCACCTTTGTGTAGAGGGATCACAGTGGCTGTCCTCCATTTGGCAGGGACAAAGCCAGTCTTCAGGCTTTGGTTGAATAGGGTGCCTAATGCAGCTGACAGCTCATGCAGGATATAGCCAGGGATGTTGTCGGATCCCGTGGAGACTGTATTTTTTGCTTTTGAGAGGGCATTAAACACCTGCTCCCTGGTGATGAGGGGTGGGGGGCAGTTACTGGGGATGTCCTGATTTACTAATGGGGGGGACAGGGGGGGTGAAATTTTCACTGAACCTGTTTGCCAGTAGGTTGTCTATATCTACGGCGGTTGTGCATGTGGTGTTATTTACCACCAGTTCAGAGTAGATTTGGGTGTTACCTTTCAGACTGCGGACATATGCAAAGAAGGCCTTGTGACTGTCCTTAGTGGATGTGGCCAACTTGGACTCAAAGTTAGCCTTAGAGGATTTCACCAGTGACCTTGTTTGTTTGTTCAGACAAAGAAGAGATTGTTTCCAACTTGGCACCTGCTCCTTCTTGGTCCTGGACAGCAATTTTTTCCTTTTATTATAAAAAGTTTGTTTATTGCTGCTATCCACCAGACAGGTTTACTCTTGAGAAAGAAGATTTGGCCCTGTCAGGTATTGCTGAGTCCATACAGCTATACAAGTGCTCATATATTTTTTTTGGTGTAGGTTTGGACATTAGTGCTGGTTCCTACAGAAGTCACAGTGGCTGAGAAGTTGCTTATACCTGCTCTCAGGAGATTGCAGTCAGCTTTGGAAAAGTTTTTTTGTTTGACTCTGATGGGGGGTTAAGGGGAGATGGTGACTTTGAAGGGGATTGCTTTATGGTCAGATATTACCAAGTCGATGACACTGTAGGAGGTGCTACAGTGGCTACTCACATTGGTTAGTACCAGGTGCAAGATATTTTCACCTTTCGTAGGGGTGTCGACCAGCTGATCCAATGCATTGGCATTGACAAAGTCAAGGAATCTCTGGGCGTTCATGCTTGGGCTAGAATAGGTCTTCCACTCTATGGTTGGGTAGTTAAAGTCATTCAGGATCAGGGTAGAGGGTTGAATCTTGATGGATTCAAGTAAGTCCAGATAGGTAGAGTGGGCTTCTTGAGTCATGGTTGGGGGTCTATAACTAGCTATAATTTCAATAGGTGTTTTGTCAACAGTTAACTACACTTGGAGTGTCTCCTGTGCGTCATACTGTTTGACCAGCCTGGAGGTGTGTATGTCTTTGAAAAATATTGAAACTCCACCTCCCTTGGCTTTGTAGCCCTCTGTTTGAGGTCTGAAAGTATGGTAGAATGAGTAACCTGGTAAGGCTGGGGTGCTCTCTGCAGCTTTGCACCAGGTTTCAGTGACTGCACAAATGTCAGCATCGTCCAGGGCAAGGAATGCTTGCAATAAGTGCAGTTTCCTGCCAAGACTCTTAGCATTTAGCAGCATGACCTTTACATTTTGTTTAGAAGAATTTTTCATGTTGGTAATTTTGTGCTCATGACTTTGCCTACAAAAGGCACTATGGGAGAGGCAAGAGCCTTTGCCAGAAACCTAAACCTCAGGGGAGACAGATGAAGGCCATCGCTGGGAAAGTATCGTGGTCTGTCAATCATGTATGTCCTCCCATGCTATCAAGTACTGGATCCCCTTGGAATGACACCAGAAACAAAGCCAATTGTTAAAATCAACCATTTTCTGTTTGTATTGAGGCATCATTCTGGGTAACGGTGGGATGCTGCTTCTAGGGACATACATGCCTGGGGCACATATGTAGCGAGCTCAACCATGTCTCTCTTCATAAAGTCAAGAGAGGCATGTCTCAAGTCATTCACACCAACATGGACTATGACAGAGTCATAACAGTGCCTGTTGTTAAGAGACTTGAGTGCATGTGCAATATGGCAGATTCTAGCAATTGACAAGCAACTTATCGTGACTTTCTCCTTGTCTAGCCTGGTGAAGGGCACATCTGTGTGTCTTATGATAGAGTCTCCTATGACTAGTATGTCGGGCTTGTGGCTGGGCCTTAGAAGCTGTGAGATACAGGCATGTGTACTATGAGTGATGCTTGGTGCTGAGGGTTGTGATGTACGTGTGTGTGTTTGCTTCAGAAGTCTCTTTTGTTTAGGCATATTTTTGTTGAGAACCTCCACATATATAGGAGAGTACTGTACAGGTGTTGGTGGTGTTAGAGGTGTGGTGTTTGTACTGTTTGTGCAAACAACCTTCTCAGTGCCAGATGTACTGGCTTGTGACTGAGATGGCAAGGATTTTTGGTTCTTAATGTAACTGCATCTCTCACATATTGCGTTTCTAGGTGGTAGCAGCAGAGGGTTTTCCCTGTACATAAGGCAGTTGCTACACTGTCTCAGGATGCCCATATCAACCAGACTAGCAGGAGAAATTGTCCGTCCAGGGTTGTCAGAATCTGTGGTAGAGGTCAGGGATAGTAGAGTGGGTACTATCTGAGGAAAGTACCTATAGGTGTGAGTATGGAAGGATAAAAATCAATACAGTAGCTGCAAGCGAGGGTCTCCCTTACACAGGAATGTTGGTAAGGGAAAAAATCCACCTAAGATACCTCACAAAGGGTTAAAACAGCACAGTAGTGGTGCACAATGTGCAAACTAGCACAAACACATGCAAATGCAGGGTTTAAATACCACAAAAATGAAAGTAAAATAGAAACACTGGAAGTAACCAATAAATCCTTGTCCCTGAGCTCTTAGCTAAACACCCTATGCCAGACCAGTTCCAACCAGTTAATTTACTCCCACTAAGTGCAGGCAGGCCCCAGTCAACACAAGATGGCATAGCAGGAAACATAGGAATCACTCAAACAGATCTGGATACAGCAAAGCATGTAACCAGACTATGCTAAAGATATTTTAACTCTGTTCAGGTTGATTTAACACAGGAAAACAGATACACACAAATATAAACAGCAGCAAACAGATTTAAACAAATTAACCAGTTAATGAAAAAAGCTCAAAACTGAGCCCTGTTCCAGCAACCTCCAAATCAGATGAGTTCTAACTGCACACTCCTGCCACTAGGGTGCTCAAGTTATACAAACAGAGCTAGTTTCAGCAGTTCTGAATCTAAGCTAAGCTACAGCAAAACAAGGTTCACCAATTTCAGAAAGAAAACGTTCAAATAAGTAGGAACAATAAGCCTTAAAACAGCAATTCCCAGCTTAGAAGGGCAGAAGCTACCCTCTCCTCCCACAAGAGTGCAGACCACAAACCTTCTTAATGTAAAATAACTGGCCTGAAACCCAAGTGCTTAAACCATAACTAAGACACTTTTAAGATAACAGACACACTAAGCCTTTTAACCAACAATTTCCAACTTACAAGGATGTAAGCTACCTCTCCTACCACAAAAGTACAGACCACAAGTGCTTAAACCAAAATGCTTAGAATAACAGTTAAAATTTAATCAGGCTACTAAAACAGTAATAAATGCAATTGAATACTTTTCAGAGCAAGCAGCAAAAGCAATATAAAGTAGGAAGAAACACACTGAAGCAGATGAATAAAGTGCATTTTTTAAGGTTAAGTGGAAAGGCAGGAAAGAAGATAATTCAAGGTTGAGAAACTAAGGGGTGGGCCTTCCCAGATGACCTCTCTCTACTTAGTAGAATTCGCTGGTGAGATGGGACTAGGAGGAGTGTCCAAAATGAGATTTGTAGTAGGGGCAGGTAACTCAAAAGCTTAGGTTCATAGATAGGTACTAGGCTATTAGCCCTAGGGCCTATATAAGCCTAGCCAAAAAGGTACACAGAAAAAACACAGAAAATAGATACTATCCAGAAAAACCACCAGCACGGGAGGCAGGAAAATGAGGTGAAAGGAAGATTCCTTTAATCCAACAAAATATACGTTCTGGTACCTTGGCAATTCGCCTTCATGGAACATTTACCATATACATGCATCTTCCTTTTATATATTTATCAGTCAATCAATTAATCTATTCCACATTGTCAATTATATCATTATTCAATTCATTTTTCAGTTTTATGAAAAAACAAAATAAATACAATATTTAATGTATTTCTTAAATGTGTTCATTAGATACTACATTTTTACAAACATTAATCATTTTCCACCTAAAACGTATTTAATGCCCACATAACTTTAATATATTGCTGCTGAATACATAAATTTAGTATATAAATAACGATGAATATATCCTCAAATTCATTTTTTCAAGATTATAATGACTATATGTCACATAAATATGACTAAAATGTCAAAATTTAAATAAAATAAAAGACTCAATTTTATATCACTAACCCACTCTCCAAATTCATTCCCCTAGGAAATAACGTGTGATATCCCAAAATCATTTTATGTTCCAACCTGCATAATGCAGTCTTGAAATTCTCTACACAAACATAGGGTCTAGCCAACACGCTAAATAAAAAACCATCAACACTCCCATTATGTGAATTAATAAAATGGGAAGCTACTGGACTTTCCATGTTGCCCCTTCTTATATCCCCCAAGTGCTCTAAAATGCGCACTTTAACCCTTCTAGTGGTCTGTCCAATGTAAAATAAAGGTATACTACAATTACACCCTAAAATATACACCACCCCAAATGACTGACAATCAAATTTTTCAAATGCAAAATATCTTTTGCCATTAATTTTCAAACCATGCATGTTTTTTTTTTTTACTTTCCCACATATTGAACATCACCCACAACAATACATACCAACATTTCTATCAGTAGAATATATCAATTTTCTATTTAACAATTCTTTTAAATTACAATATCTACTGTAAGAAAAGGTTATATGTATGGGAAATAGATGTCCTACACTTGGATCATCACTAAAATGCCAAAATTCTTTCAAAATTTGTTCCACCATAAAAGAAAAATTTGAAAACCTTGACACAAAAAATATCTGATCTTTAACTGAACTAACTGACAAACATGAATATTCCTTATAATATTTGTCCCTTCCAAAAACCTTAGTTCTGCATAACCTATCCCTAATGTTAGATGCACTATCATAACCTCTAGCTGTTAATCTGATAAGAGTTTCTTCACAAACTCCTTCCCATAAATCAATTTCTGAAGTGTTCCTTAATATTCTTTTGAACTCCCCTTCAGGTAGTGCCTTAATTAAATGGGGTGGATGCATGCTGGTGGCATGCAGGAAATTATTTACTGCTGTAGATTTCCTAAACAGTTTATATTGTACTGTATATTTCTTACCAATATAAAATTCCACATCCAAAAATGAAATATTATGTGGAGAACAATGAGCAGTAAATTTTAATGCATGAGCATTTTCGTTCAAACATATCATAAACTGTTCAAACAAATGTTTCACCTTTGCAAATGAAAATGAGGTCATCAATGTAACGTCTATAAAAGACGACATGATTCACAAAAAATTCAATGAAACATGAATTCCTTTTCAAACTCACCCATGTAAATAACAGCATAGGTGGGTGCAAATGCTGCACCCATCGCTGTTCCTTTGACTTGTAAAAAGGAATTCCTTATTCTACACAAAATAATTATGTGTGAGACTGAATTCTAATAAACATAACAAAAATGTAGTACGAGGTCCCTCACCCATCATTTTCTGCATGGCCTCAAGACCCCACCTTCTGCCAATATTAGTATATAATGATGAAACATCCACTGTTGCCCAATAATAGTCCTGTTTCCATTCCACCCCATGCAATACTGAACATATATCCTGAGTATTTTTTACATGCAAAACAACCTTATGTAAATACTTTTTGAAATGAAAGTCCAAAAATGTATTCACTTTTTCAAGATAGGAACCTATACCAGAAATTATAGGCCTACCAGGAGGATTTTCTAAATTTTTATGAATTTTAGGAATAATGTAAAAATATGGATGGCGAGGTTCCATGACTGTTAATTTCTTGATGTCCTTACCACAAAGAAAACCCAATCTTTCTCCCCTTTCCAATAGTTCTGTCAGTTCCTCTGAAAAACACTTGAGAGGACTACCATTTAGTTTAACATATGTATCTTCAGCTAATAAGGCATTGGCAATACTTTCATATTTTACGGTATCCATGATAACCCAATTCCCTCCCTTATCAGCCGGTTTAATAGTTATTTTCCCTAAGTTGGATCTAAGCTCTTTAAGAGCTAACCATTCAGATTTCTTCAGATTAAATTCCTTATTTATCCTACAAAATTCCCCATAACCTTTCTCAATGCGAGAACATACAATATATTCAAATGTAATGATAGCTAAAGAAGATTTGGGAGGTGAAAAGCTACTACTGCTGGAAAAGCATGGAACCTCAATATGACTGTAACACAAGACACATTATCTTCCTCAAAAACATTTTCATCATTAAACGACATTCCATCATATTCATACACACTCAAATTCATTAGCTCATCATTGGATAGCCAAAAAGGTACCCTGGCTTTCGCCACCCAAGAAAATTATTTTCCTGTGCCCCTGTCTAGCAGAGCCACAGAAGTGATCCCTGGGGTGAATTTCCTATTTCCCACCAATCATCAAGATTTTTCTTGAAGAGTGCTAATGAGGAGCTCTGTTTGACATAGATAGGTAGTTTGTTCCAGAGTACGGGAAATCTCTGGGACAGGAATCTATCCCTCCAGCATGTTCTGTTTATTGTGGTGACAAGGTTTAGGTCCCTAGAGCTTGCAGCTCAGAGGGATTGGGATTTCTTTAAGTGGAGCATGTCCAACAGCTCTGGGTTTGACATAGCTTTGTATGTTAGACAGAGATCGCCTCCGAGTAGGCGATATGCGACGGAGTAAAGCTGGAGTTTTTTTAGACGGTCTGCGAAGGGCATCTGTTTGAGGCCAGTAATCTTCTTTGTGGGGTATTTCTGTGGCCTTTCCAGTTGTTGTAGATGTCTTGTGAGGTACATACCAAAAGGGGCATTGTACTCTATAATGACTTCAAATCAAAACAAAATGCAGTCACAGCAAGCAGGACACAAACACTTCAGCTAACTACAGATATTTCTAAATAAAACAGTAATGTTATTTCTCAGCTCCCCCCCACTAATTATCTGATGCTATTTACAGTTTGCAGGAATTTGGTAACTTTGGTACTTGCACATTATTGCAACCAGATTCTGACCAGGAGAAACTGCTGTTTTTCAAGCCGTATTTGGCCAGATAAATGTAGTCAGAGTTTATAATGAGGACAATACAGCAGTCTTTACTACATCTTTTTACCTTTCTGGCCAATAACTATAGGAAGTTTTTGTGTTTCTGTTGAGGGTAGTCAGGCTGACCAAGATGGAACCATGAGGGTTCGTGACAGACGAACGAGTTGTACTCGTTCATTGCTAGTACATCTTTAAAAGAACAACTTTGTAAGTGCAGGACATCAGTTACACAGAGTTGTACATTTCTCTGCAGAGAACTGGCTCGGCAGTTCCTAAAATTGCTGGTGAAATTTGTCAGCCTCTGCATGCCTTTCAAGCGTGTAAGACTGTGGTTGAAGTCTGTCTTTCCTACTGTATCGTTACTGTGTCACATGTAAAAGCTGCATTTCTGGGACAAAGTATAGAGGCCATAAGTCACCAATGCCATACGAATGACAAATGTTTTAAAGGTGCCCATTTCATATCCATTATGACATTTATATCACTGCAAACATGTCACTGCACCTTGTAAGTTTATAACGGCAGTCTTTAAAAAACGGTGTCCGCTTTGAGGCATTTTTTCCATGTCGTTTTTGGCTTGCTGTGCAATTCTTTAAGAAACCAGGTGAGAAATGTCTCCTAACATCAAACCGTGCCCAAAGTATATGGCGGTGTGATCAACCCGAAATCAAATCAGTTTGCCTAAAAACATTTGCACAACACATCTTGAAATGGATTATACTTAAGACGCATACATATACTGATATCACCTGGTACAATTACAATATCAGGTACTGGGTCTGGAATCTGGTTGCGATAATACGCAAGTACCATAACTTTACTGACCCTAGCCAAGAACTCTTAAAACTTCAACAGAACAGAAAACTTAAAACAAAACAAATATAATGCTAGAATAAGATACAAAATAGAAGTGATCAAACCTTAAATGAAGAGCTTCAAATCAAAATAAAATGCAGTCAGAGATATTCAAAGCATATTATTCCCCAAGACACAAAAACTGGGCGAGGCTAGACAGAATTTGCATTTCACAAGAACATGTGCATTTAACTGAAGATCTTGATACACACCCAATAACTATTTGGATAATGTGCCTATAATAACTAAAATAAAAACACAAAGTAAGGAAATAAAAATAAGACAGTTGTACTTTCTTAGCTATCTGTCGAAAAGAGAGGAATTTAAAGAATGGGTAGTAGAAATTATTCAGGAGTTATTAGAGAAGATTTATTACTTTATTTATTTTGCATTTGTTTACTGGGACTGTCCGACAGGGCCAAAGGCCCATTTTCAGAGGAGGCCCAGGGAGAAAAGCTCCACAGAACAAAATTTACAGAAATGAAATAAAGTTTAGCAACAGTCAAAAGTAAAAACATTTTTAACAATAAAATTATGTGAAAAAGGAGACAGAAATTTCTTCTGAAACTATAGCTAATGAATGGGATAAAATTAAAGTGGAGTTTAAAAACAGGGTGGAAATAAAAGAAAGGGATATATGGTTAAGTAGCAACAGGAATTGTTTAGATGGACTAACAAATGTTAAAAGTATTGCAAAATAGGGGGAATCTCACAGAACAAGAAAAAGAGCAATTGCAGAATGCTTAACAGAAAATAAGGGATTACCTTGATAATATATGTGAGTTTAGAAAGATTGCTGTTAAATAAATAATAACTCTAGAGCACAAACACTTTTAGCTCAACAACTCACTCAAGAGAAAGTAGAAAGGGTTGTCGCCAAGCTTAGGGAGCCTATAACAAGGAAGATAGCAAGGCATCCTGTAGAAGTAGTATTAGAAATATTTCAAAAACACTAAGGAAGTCTGCATAAAGCACAAACATATGGAAATGTTTATGGAAGAATTAAAATATGCCACTGTTAGAGGTAGAGGACACTCAATTACTAACAGTTAGGATAGGAGGAGAGGAAATAAGAATGGTGATGTTTACCAAACTAGTCCTCGAGAAGAGATGGTATTCCTGGGGAAGTTTGGAAGCTAGAAGGAAAAAAATGATAAGAGATCTGGAAGGTTTTGTTAACAGCATTTTAAGAGGAGGAGAGGTACCAACATCCTGGAAGAAAGTGGTGATAGCTGTAATACCTATAGAGGGCAAAGATGCATCAGATCCAGCTTCATACAGGCCCATTTCAATACTAAACCACGATTATAAAGTCTTTATGTCTATAACAGCTAAAAGAATGGCAAAAGTGATGCCAAACTTGAAAGACATGGATCAATGTGGTTTTGTGGAGGAGAGGGAAACATTTAACAACATTAACAGAACACGGATGATCCAGAGGGAAGCAGAATGTAAGAAAATAGCACTGTTGTTGGTGGGTCTTGATGCAGAGAAAGCATCTGACAGATTAAGGTGGGATTTTATGAGCAGCAGAGCAATGGAAGCATTTTCATTCCCTGATAAAATGATAAGGACATATGAGGGATCGGAGGCGAAAGTTCAAGTGGGTGTGGTCCTCTCTGATAACTCCTGTTTGAATACAGGAACAAGGCAGGGGTGTCCTCTCTCCATTTGATATGTACACTATATTTAGAACCACTGGCAAAGAAAATAAGGGGCTCAGAAATTCCAGGATACAATTGGTATGGTAGTCAAGAAAACCTGGCTCTATTTGCAGATGATATTATTTTATATCTGACAAAACCGGAAAGGGACACTACATTGTTGTGGAACATTTTGAAACAGTTTCATATATTTTCAAAACACAAAATTAATGAAGCTAAAACAAAGGAAATAGTGGGAAATTGTGCGCCCACAAGTGAATTGGTTGAGAAATATCCATATTTATGGGGACATGATAAAATTAAGTACAAAGGACTATGGATTAAAAACGATTCTGGTGTGGCAGTAAGGATATGTGGGAAGAGACTAAAGAAAAGATAACACAAAAACTGAGAAAATGGAAGCTCTGTTATATGAATATCTGTAGTAAGACATAAGCAGTTAAAATGGTTTTAGTCCCTTTAGTCTTATACACGTCAGGCATATTTTTTTATCAACAACAGGAGAAGTTGTGGATAGCAATTAATCAAGAGCTGATGGATTTTATCTGGGAGGGGAAGCCGACAAGAGTCAGGTGGACAAGCTGATTCTTTCAACAGACAAGGTGGATTGGGATTACCCAAACTGAAAGAGTATTTCAAAGCAGCACAGTTAAGGCTCCTATATACAGCACAACCAAAGAACAATTCAAAGTGGAAAGAGATTATGATGAAATGGGGGGAAGCTCAAGAAACAGAGAGACTATAACAATCATACAGAATATTATATTCACAAAGTAACAGAAATTATTCTAAGAATAAAGCCAAAGCAGGAATGGAGAAATGAGATTCTGCTGATAGGGATGATTGCAACTAACCATAGGGAAAACTGCTCTACAAATTGTAGCATGCTACAGGCCACCCTCTCAAACTCAGGAACCCCACACAGCCTTCCTGAAGACACTGGAGGGTATAAATGTATCTCCAAACACCATCATATTGGGTGACTTCAACTACCCGAATATAGACTGGGAACATTACTCAAGCCCTAACTTTCTAGCCCAACGGTTCCTGGAGTTCATAAATTCAAATGCCATGGAACAGTTAGTCACTGTTCCCATGAGAGGAGAAAATATACTAGATCTCATTATCACAAACATGGGGACAAAATGCTCCACACCGGAAGTATATCCCTCATTATTGAGATCTGATCATAAACTAATCTCACTGGAAATCCCCATCCCGCCCCCACCCCAAACAAAAAAGACCACAGTGAAGAACTTCTCTAAAGCAAACTTCACACTACTCAAGACTGGTGTGGTATCCTTCAAGGCCCCTAAGCCAGTGGAAACCACAACCCAAGCTGCGGAAGCCCTTACAAATGCCTTCTATGAACACCTCCAGGACTGCATGGATCAGGCAATCCCAAATAAAACCAAGACTCTTTCCACAAAGGGCAAACGTCCAGTCTGGTGGACCCCAGCCATTAACAAACTTTACAATAAGAGGAGAAAGCTATTACATGATAGAACAAAATCCATAAAAGGGAAGTCACCCCTGATCATTATTAGTAAAAACTACGAGCACTCATAAAATCAACTAAGGCCAATTTTGAGAGAAAAATTGCCATGGATTCAAAGGACAATCATAAGGCCTTTTTCAGCTATGTTAGGAACCTGGGTGGAAACTCCCAGATATGCTCAGAATTAGTCCAAAATGATACAAAAATCACTGAACCCACAGACATTGGCAACATACTGGCAGACAGGTTCAGTGCAAACTTCACCCCCCTCTCCACATATAAAGGAGAAAGAACTATCCCAGCGGAGTGTAGCCTCCCAGACATCTCAAATGCGCAGATGAAAGCTGATCTCAAGCTAAAAACACACCATCAATGGGACCGGATGGTGTCCCCGGCTGTGTGCTACACGAGCTAAATGAGGAATTAAACCCGCACATAAGGCAGCTGTTTAATCTCAGCCTTACCACAGGATACGTGCCCAAGGAGTGGCGTACGGCAACTGTGGTCCCACTCCACAAAGGCGGTGCCTCTACGGACCCTGGTAATTACCGCCCCATAAGCTTAACAAGTCTAGTCTGCAAAGCTATGGAGAGGATCATAATGGAGCTCATAAACAAAGATATAGGGACTTGCAGACATTGGACCTGACCCAGTTTGGCTTCATCAAGGGCAGATCATGCCTTTTGAACTTGGTCGACTTCTTCGAAACAGTCACAAAGGCCATTGATGAGGGAAAGGCAGTCCATACAGCCTACCTTGACCTTGCAAAGGCTTTCGACACAATACCCCACTCGGGTATTGTAGAAAAACTTACCAGCTTAAATGTAAACCCATATGTCACAAGATGGGTTGCAAACTGGCTTAAGGACAGAACCCACAGGGTTAGAGTTGCTGGCGCTATGTCAGACTCCAAGCCGGTCACAAGTGGTGTCCCACAGGGCTCGGTCCTTGGCCCCTATTGTTCGGCATCTACTTCTCAGAAGTACAGGCCAACATGGGAGGACTTTGGCTGACAAAGTTTGCAGACGACTGCAAACTGGGCGCCATAGTGGAAAGTGCATCGGACACGGATATCCTTCAGAAGGGACTCACGGAAACAGATAGCTGGTGCCAGAGCCATGGCCTGAAGTTAAACGCCAAAAAATGTATAGTCATACCCTTCGGGAAAAACAAGGTAACGCCAAGCTACCATATAGGTGGCAATCCACTAAGCACAGAAGAGGTTTATCAGGGACCTGGGGACCCAGGTTGACAGTGGCCTTTCTTTTGACACTCACGTTGCTAAAGTGGTTAGAAAGACCTTCTACATTGCCCACCTGATCATGAAGGGATTCACATCCAGATCTAGTGAGGTCATTGTTCCCCTGTACTCTTCACTTATCAGACCAATGATCGAGTACAATGCCCCATTCGAGATGTATCTCACCCATCTGCAGCAATTGGAGAGACCCCAAAAGTTCCTCACCAAAAGGATAAAGGGACTCCAAAATCTGTCATATGCTGCCAGATTGAAGAAACTCCAGCTCTATTCAGTCGCATACCGTCTGCTCAGAGGTGACATGTGCCTGACATACAAGGCCATGTCCAACCCGGAATTAATGGACATGCTCCACCTCAAAAAATCCAAATCCACCAAAACCACTAGAGCAAGCGACTTAAACCTTAGCACGTATATAAATAGGATGTGCTGAAGGGATAGATTTATCACTCAGAGACTCCCTATGCTGTGGAATAAAATCCCGGTCCATGTGAGGCAGAGCACCTCGCTGGCTCTGTTGAAGAGAAATCTTGACCTGTGGATGGGAGATCGTAGGTTTACCCCGGGAATCATCTCTGTGTCACTGCTGGACAGAGGCACAACAAACTAATGGGCACAGTATTTTTTCATATAAGGGGTGGCGTAAGCCACAAAACTTTGGGCTAGGCTTATAAATGCCTTAGGGCAGATAGCCTAGTATAAACCTATGAACCTATGCAATTAGTGATACAGACAACAGGCAAGAGGGGGCTGGAAATTACTGGAGAAAAATGGCAAAGGAACCAAGGTATTAGGAGCAAATAACTACAGAGGGAAATGTAACAGAATGGCAAAACGCTTGACTGCAGGTTAGAGGCCGCCTTCCCTATGAAGGATTGATATTAGAGTATAGGCAAAGAGAAAAAATAGGTGGTCCTAAACAAAATACATGCACTGGTAGAGTTTTTAGTAGAATCTACAACAGAAACTGCCATTAAGAAAGGAATAATTACTACAGCATATAAATTACTGCATGGTAACTATAAGAATCAGTTAGAAGAGACTAGAAACGATTGTGAATTGCTTATCCAATCTGACTTCCCAAACAAACAATGGGGAGCTATATGTATCTATGTCTCCCAAATATGCAAAGTCTAGAAGATTTAGGATCTTTGCCTGGAAGTGTTTACATAGGTATTTTTATACCCAAAGTAGACACCAAAGAACTTTTCCTCTGGTAGACAGAAAGTGTTGAAGGTGTGATGGGGAAGAAAGAGGTAACTGTGAACATATTTGCTGGGAGTGTAAGGAGTTGGCAGACTTTAAAGATTCACTGCAGACTGCTCTGTCAGAGATACAGGGTGAGTAAATTGGTGTAACTAAGAAAATAACATTTTTTGAGCAATGATACAGAATCGGAATTGCCTAGACATAGTAAGGCATTGATGAGTCTAATTATGGTGGCTGCCAAAATGGCATCTACTAGAAAATGGAAGTCAAAGACTAGACCGACTCTACTAGAAGTAGCAAATATAGTAACAGAGATAAAACTGGAACTGGGATCTTTAGAAAAGGGTAGGAACAAATTACATAGGACAAAATGGGAATTGTGGGAATAATACATGCAGAAGAGGAACAAGGTTTAAAAGAAGGTGGGATTTGAATGAGCTAGGTAATGTTTGACTAACAATGACTGGATAGATTTTAAGTGATGTATGATGTTTGCAGCTACAGTTGTGTAATCATGGTTTGTAATTTATAATGTCTGCAACTGAAATTATGTTGGTATGGTTTATTTTCATTTATATAAATGTAAAAAAGGATGAACTCTGCTTCATACAGATAGGCAGCTCATTCCATAGCATGGGAATCCTTTGAGACACACATCAGCCCCTCAAGAAAGCTTCTGCTTATGTTGCAGACAAAGTTCATGTCCTCATTTCTAGTGTTTCTGGTGGTGTTTGTCTTGCGTATGTGCAAGAGATCTGTAAAAAAAAAAAAAGGGGTGAAGTCTGCTTCATGCAGATCGGCAGCTTATTCAATAGCATGGGAATCCTTTGAGATGCATATAAGCCCCTCAAGAAAGCTTCTGTTTATGTTACACACAAAGTTCAGGCCCTCAGATCTAGTGTTTCAGGTGTTTTGTCTTGTGTATATCTAAGAGATCTGTCAGAACTGGTCAGAGGATGACTTGCATGCTAGGCATAAATTGCATCCCAGTAACCTGTATAGGTTCATAGGTTCATACTAGGCTATCTGCCCTAGGGCATTTATAAGCCTCCCCAGAGTGTGTTTGGCTTTCGCCACCCATTTTAAATTAATTTTGCTATGCCCTTTTTCTGGGTTAGTATACTGTGCCTCTGTCTAACAGTGACACAGAAGTGATACCCGGGGTAAACCTACGATCCCCCATCCACTCATCAAGATTCCTCTTGAAGAAAGTCAATGAGGGACTCTGCCTAACCTGGACTGGGATTTTATTCCAGAGTGAAGGAAGCCTCTGGGTTATGAATCTGTCCCTCCAGCATGTCCTATTTTATTTCAGTGCTGAGGTTCAAGTCTCTCGAGCCCGTAGCTCGATGGGATTTGGATTTTCTGAGGTGCAGCATGTCCATTAATTCCGGGTTGGACATGGCTTTATACGTCAGGCACAGATCGCCTCTGAGCAGGCGGTATGCCACTGAGTAGAGCTGGAGTTTCTTTAACCGGGAAGCATATGGCATCTGTTTGAGCCCTTTGATCCTCTTGGTGAGGTACTTTTGGAGTCTTTCCAGTTGCTGCAGGTGTCTGGTAAGGTACATCCCAAATGGGGCATTGTACTCAATTATGGGCCTGATGAGGGATGAGTAAAGAGGCACGATGACCTCCCCTGATCTAGATGCGAATCCCTTCATGATTAGGTGGGCTATATAAAATGTTTTTCTAACCACTTTGGCCACGTGGTTCTCAAATGAGAGATTGCTATTAACTTGGGTCCCCAGGCCCCTAATTACTTCTTCCGTACTTAATGGATTACCACCTATGTGGTAATTTGTGGGCACTTTGTCTTTGCCAAAGGGGATGACTATACACTTTTTGGCATTTAGCTTGAGGCCATGGCTCTGGCACCAGTTGTGTCTGTTTCTATGAGGCCCTTTTGGAGGATGCTTGTGTTGGCTGGAGAGTCGATTATAGCGCCTAGTTTGCAGTCATCTGCGAACTTGGTCAGCCACAGTCCTTCCGTGTTGGCCTGTACCTCCGAGAAATATATACCGAACAGGAGAGGTCCCAGGACTGAGCCTTGTGGGACGCCACTTGTAACTGGTTTGGAGTCTGACATGGCTCCAGCAATTCTAACCATATGGGTTCTGTCCTTGAGCCAGTCTGCAACCCATCTAGTGACATAGGGGTTTATATTTAAGCTGGTGAGCTGTATCGAAGGCTTTTGCGAGGTCCAGGTAGGCTGTGTGGACCACCTTCCCCTCGTCAATGGCCTTTGTGACTGTTTCAAAGAAATCGACCAGGTTTAAGAGGCAGGACCTGTCCTTAACAAAGCCGAACTGGGTAGGATCCAGTGTCTGTAGGTCCCCAATATCTTTTTTTATGAGGTCCATGATGATCCTTTCCATAGCTTTGCAGACCAAGCTAGTCAGGCTTATGGGGCAATAGTTTCCAGGATCCGTTGAGGCACCACCTTTGTGGAGAGGGACCACTGTTGCTGTACGCCATTCTTTGGGTACATATCCTGTGGTAAGGCTGAGATTGAACATTAATTTTATGTTTGGGTTTAGCTCTTCTTGGAGTTCATGTAGGAAGCAGCCCGGGACACCGTTTGGTCCCACTGATGCTGTGTTTTTTTGCTTTGGAGAGGGCGGCTCTTACCTGAGCATCTGAGATGTCAGGGGGGCAGCACTCTGCTGGGATAGATATTTGCCCTTTTGGTGGGGGGGGGGGAGAAGAAGTTTGCGTTGGGAGGGTGGCCTAATAGTTAAGGTGTTTGCCTTACAAACACAAGGTGCAGGGTTTGAGTCTCACAAGGGATAATTGGCTAGGCTTAAAATGGCTTGCAAGGGCAACTAGCCTAGTACTAATCTATTAATCTAAATGCTTTTGGGTGGAGGGTGGCCTAATGGTTAAGGTGTTTGCTCTCCAAACACAAGGTGCAGGGTTTGAATCACACAAGGGATAATTGGCTAGACTTAAAATCGCTCAAAAGAGCAGCTAGCTTAGTACGAACCTTTGAACTTTGAGATTTTGGGTTGGGAGGTTGGTCTAATGGTTAAGGTGTTTGCCTTACAAACACAAGTTGCAGGGTTTGAGTCTCACAAGGGATAATTGGCTAGGCTTAAAATGCCTCGCAAGGGCAGTTAGCTTAGTACTAATATATGAACCTAATATATATATATATATATATATATATATATATATATATATATATATATATATGAACCTGTCAGCTAGGATGTTGGCAATGTCTGTGGGTTTGGTGTATTTTTTGTCATTTTGGACTAATTCTGAGCATATCTGGGAATTCCCACCCAGGTTCCTAACATAACTAAAGAAAGCCTTGTGATTATCCTTAGTGTCCTGTGCAATTTTTCTCTCGAAGCTGGCCTTAGACGATTTTGTGAGTGCCCGTAGTATTTTGCTAACACTGATCAAAGATGCCTTCCCTTTTTGGGATTTTGCTCTATCATGTAGTAGCTTCCTCCTTCTATTGTATAGTTTGTTTATGGCTGGGGTCCACCAGACAGGACGTCTGCCTTTGGAGGACTGGGTCTTGGTTTTATTTGGGATTGCATGATCCATGCATTCCTGAAGGTGTTCATAGAATGTGTTTATAAAGGATTCTGCTGTCTGGGCCGTATTTTCCACAGGCCCGGGGGCTTTGAAGGATTCCACCTTGGTTTTGAGGAGTGTGAAATTTTCTTTAGAGAAGTTTTTCACTGTGGTTTTCTGGGCAGGGGGTGGGGTCGGGATGTGAATATCCAGTGAGATTAGTTTATGGTCTGATCTTACCAGTGAGGGATACACTTCTGGTCTGGAGCATAGAGTCCCCATGTTGGTGATGTTCAGGTCCAGTATGTTTTCCCCTCTTGTGGGAGTGGTAACAAGTTGTTCCATAGCATTTGAGTTTATAAATTCTAGGAACCTTTGAGCTAGGGTGTTGGAGCTAGAGTAATGCTCCCAGTCTATGTTTGGGTAGTTGAAGTCGCCCAATATAATGGTGTTTGGAGAGACCTTCATATTTTCCAGTGTTCTCAGGAAGGCTGAGTGGGGTTCCTGGGTTTGGGAGGGTGGTCTGCAGCAGGCTATAAACTGGAATGCAGTTTTACCCACTGTTAGTTGCACATGGATAGTCTCTGATGCTTCGTGCTGTGCCAACAACCTGGAGGTGTGGGTATCTTTGACGAATATTGATACTCCCCCTCCTTTTCTGGTCCGGTCCAAGTTTTGGGGCCGAAAAGCATGGTATGAGGTATAACCTGGTAGTGCTGGGGTGCTCTCGGGAGCCTTGAACCAGGTTTCTGTTACTGCACAGGTATCGATGTTCTCCATGCTAAGGAGAGTTTTGAGTGCATGCATCTTGAGGTTTAGACTTCTGGCGTTGAGTAGCATTACTCTTAGTTTCTTATCCTTTGTGATACCTATGGAGGTGGATTTGTCTTTTGAGCCTTGCCTAAAAAAGGCACTATGAGACTGAGTAGACAGATAGGACCTTAAGGTGATTTGTGTAGGACAGGGTGTTCATACCCTGTATTCTCCCGGTGAGGAAACTTGAGAGCGTTCAAACTGTTGCAAATGCCTGGCTACGTATATGACAAAGGCAGCACTGTACTCAATGACAGGTCTGATAAGGGCCACGTAAAGTGGTACCATTACTTCTCTGAACCAGAACACCATACCCTTACTTAACAGCTGGGCAAAAAAGAATGATTTTTTTTTTTTAACTACCTTGGCTACATGCTGTTTGAACACCAGATAACTGTCTACGTATGTTCCCAGATCCCTAAATACTGAGTCAACACTTAGGGGTGTTTTATCAATGAAGTAATTAACTTAAATGGATGCTTTCCTAAAGGGCACTACAATGCATTTCTCTACATTGAGTTTTAACCCATAGCTTTCACACCAGCCATTTGTTTGTTTTAGAACCTTTTGTACAATGTTGATATGGGGGGGGGGGGGGGGTCAATGACAGCTCCAAGTTTACAGTCATCTGTGATCTTGGTGATCTTTGACATTGGCATCTACTTTTCAGAAGTCCTGGGGTACACCACTGGTGACCAGTGGTCTCACCGATCCTGACTTTTTGGGTCCTATTTTTGAGCCAGTTGGAAATACAATGAATTATGTAGGGATTTATGCCTAGTTCTAAGAGCCTGTCAACCGTGGGGTATTGTATCAAATTCCTTTACCAGGTCAAGGTAGTTGGTATGTAGAGTTTTCCACTCATCCACAGCCATGATGCTCTTGAAGAAGTCTACCATGTTAAGTAGGCAAGGTCTTCCCTTAAAGCTAAACTGGGATGGGTCCAGTGTCTGTAGGATGCCAAAGTCCTTGCTGATCACTTCCATGGTAACTCATTTCATGGCTTTGCATATTAGATTTGTCAGACTGATGTCCTGTCATTTAAAGCAACATTTAAAAGTTGTCCTTATTTTTATGCTTTTGTTCCCCAGTTACCTTTGGCTTTGTCCAAATTTCTTGCACCAAGACACGGAGAGGTAGGCATGCCTTGAGGTCTTGAAAAGTCAGATTCAATTAAACCACAACAGAACACTCCTTGACATGCAAAGAAATAGGATTCATTTGTTTTTATGTTTGGGAAATCTTGACACAGAAATTTCTAGCTGGTCAAGAAGGTCAGCTGAAGGCAGAACAAATTGTAAACTTTTTTTTTAACAAAACACTGTATGTAACAGGTGAGGGTTACTAAAAGAATTCAACCCTAAAGAAAAGGAATACTAGAAAAGGCGGCCAAGTCAAAACAGCAAACTGAATAATGAATGTATTATAACACCTTAACAAAAAATTGAAATATTACTAGAAGGGCTCGACCATGAACACAATGAAAACTTGGAATTATAACTTTAAGAGTGAAATATATCACCTAACTAACCCCCTATCAAAGTCTACAAGTAAAGGTATCTCTCTTTAGTCTGGCCCTGTAAACCCATTCAGCTACGGAAAACTGCTCAATAAACGTCTGCAAATGAGGTCTGATCCATCGTTTAGTGTGGCATGGTAGGCAGGAGGCGGTGGAATTGTTAAAAAAAAGAAGAAAGAAAACAAATTACATGATTGTATTGACTCCGTCCATTCGCAACAAATACGTAAAGCCTGTTCCTCAGCACGTTAAGCTGCAGTACACACTGTCAGATTTTTAAAACAAGCTTGCAATTTACAATCCATACATTATGGGACTATAAGAATGTAGGCAAAACAATCCCCAACACAACTCTCAAAAAATAAGGTACATTTAAATCGCACTCCAAGGTAGCAATTTGCATTTGTTTAAAAGTCACATACAAAATGAGCACCCGCGATTTCGATTTTGCATACTTCTCTCTACAGACACAGTGAATACTTAACAGGCAAATTAAATAAACACCATCCAAAATGAAAAGGTGCATACAGACCATTTCAATTTTATACCTTTAAAGTTGCACTTAAGAATGCAAAACTGAGTCAAAAAGTTCATAATATAAATAAATATACAAGTTATTCTATATGTACTTACTAATAAATGTCCATCAACATTTGCTAACCATGAAATTCACACTTTACATACAATAACACATCCTACAAAACTTTGTTAAGCACATCCTTCTGCTGACAACAGCTAGAACTGGGAATGGTTTACCTATTAATCTATACTCCAAGCAACATTGGTCAAGTCACTAAGAAGCCGTTTTAGTTTCTCTCTATCAAGCAATGCAGTATATCCTTACTAAGCCACAGAGAACGCACATCAATCATGACACTACTCACCACTCTTGCACCGATGGGGTACCAAAACCCTCCCAGTCAAGTCAGAAATCTCAACAAAAAACACGTCGGACTTGAGAGGAAAGCTTCTGTCCCTTTAAGGATGCGATGCAGCACTTGCTCTTTTATTTGTGTTTAACAATTATCCACTCCCGACCTACTTTTTTTTAGTATAAACGCCTGCTGCTTATTTTTTGCACCTTTTTACATTCCATTACTCCAAGTCTTAGGAATCTCTCCACTGAATATTTTTCCCCTTTAGCTTCCAAGGCGCCGCCATCTTCACCAGGATGTACACACAAGCAGTGAAAAGACGCGCAAGCGCATTCACATGGGGGCGTGAAGAAAATTCTTGTCAAAGCAACAGCTGAGGTTAGATGTCGCTGTCACCGGTTGGGTTGCACGTGCCCTCTGGGACATAGTTGGTAATTAACTACGTGGAATTTCCAAGGAAGGTCTTCGGGCGAGAGCTTATAGTTGCTGTGTAATTTTATTTGCAATGAGTGAGGTATCTCTCAACTTTTACGGTTTGTACAGTGAAAATGTAACAGATGCCAATAGGAGGGTTTGCCGTTGCTGATTTATTGAAGATCAACATCTTTCCGTCGTCCTACCTGCGTTATGTTCTTTCACTTGAAAAGTTGTAACAGTGGTTTTATTTAGCGATACATATAACACGATAGCCTTAGCAGAAGTTCCACAATTTCCAGTGTTGAGAGTCAAACGTTGTCAATGTATAAGAATTTTTCATAGGACGGCCCAGACAGTATTAGCTACTTGAAAGGACTATTGTGTTCCGCTGATTTTAACATTTAGAAGAAAATTTGAAAATATATGTCGCAGTAAAAGGTCAGTAGTAATATACCAAATATAGTGCCCTTCTATGCAAAACCCTAAACAAGACTGACCTGCAAAATTCAGGACAGGTAATAAACCTGCATAATATCAACCACGTAAAAAATTGGCTATAAGCACTAACTGTGCTATGCATCTCTCTAAGCCTGTAAGTTTAAAGAAAACATGTCTGGCACTGATCTGTCTTAAGGGCTCTTCTTTGTCCCTCATGCTATATCACTGAACTTTTATTTCTGTAAGTTACCAGAATCATGATATCCAAGAACATGATTTACCATGTGGCATTCATTTCTTACATATTTAAAATAATTTAATTCTCACAGTACTCTTGAAAAACATCAAATCCAGAAAGGCCAGAACTCAAGTGAGCCGTAAAACATACTTTAAAAAGTCAAAATTAGAACAGCCAGACCAGTTTGGCCATGAGCCTTTCTCAATGAGTTCTAACAAAGCATAAATTATTTACACACATTTATATAGTGAATCACGATACAATTTAAAATTAGATCCACCCATCTAATAAATCAATGAACACATATTAAAGATGTTCATTCAATCCCAGAGAAAATAATCCAAGTTCTTTTTTTTTTATTTAAAATATTAGAATTCCTATTGCTAAGAATGTTATCAATTACAGTAAATTTGAACTGTTCAGTAGGATGTTTAATGGTATGCTTATACAAGGCACTAACTTGACATTTATTCCTAACATTACTGAGGTGTTTAATCTAATAGGTCTTGAAGTTTGACCTATATAGAACGCAGAGCAGGTGGACTTAACTAAGTAAATAACCCAGTCTGTGCTGCAATTAGCAAATATATTGATATTAAATATCTGAGAAGTGTTTTTAGTGTTAATTTTTTTAGTTTTACATATGTACCTGCAAAAACTATAATGACCGCAGGCAAAACAACTAAATAGTATTCCCACTACATAAAGGTGGTAACTCCCTTGACCTTTCCAACTATAGACCAATTGCCCTTCTCTCACCCCTAGCAAAAATCATGGAAAAATGTATTCATCAGCAACTTGTACACTATCTCTCACTGCACAGCATAATAGCAAACTGCCAACATGGTTTCAGACCCCACCACAGTACCACCACCGCCCTTCTATCCTTTGTAGATACCATCAACAAAAATCGAAACAACAATACTCTCTCTTCTGCTCTTTTCATTGATCTCTCTAAAGCATTCGACATGGTCAACCACTCTCTCTTAATTAACATTCTTGAATCTCTCTCCTGTGATAAGCTAGCCATTAATTGGTTTAGATCTTATCTTAACAACAGACAACAAGCAGTAATATGGGATAACCATATCTCATCCCTCTTGCCCATTTCCATCGGAGTTCCCCAGGGCTCCATTCTTGGTCCACTTCTGTTCTCCCTCTTTATTAACGATCTTCAAACTGCAATCCCACAAGCAACCTGCATACAATACGCAGATGATTCTACCCTTATCTGCTCAGCACCTTCCTCTACTGAACTAAGCTCACTGACCCAAAATACCTTTAACACAGTAGAAACCTGGTTTTCTAGACGGTTTCTCCTACTTAATGCCAATAAAACTAAACTCCTCCTCTTCTCCCCCACCTCTAGGTCCCCCCCTTTAAACTTTACCATCTCCTCAAATAATGGCACTATCATCTCACCTGACCCAACTACAAAACTGTTAGGAATAACCATTGACTATAATCTCTCCTTCGAACAGCACATTAATAACACCATCAAGATTGTTAACAGAAAACTTGGATCCCTATATCGTATCAAACCTTTTCTAACCCCAGCAACTAGAACAAAAATTGCTCAATCTCACCTCTTATCAACTCTCCTTTATGCTTCCCCCATTTATACAAACCTTAAGAAAAACAATCTCAACAAACTTATAACTTGCTATCACAACATAGCTCGCTTCGCCACCAGCAACCCCTTCCGAACCCACCATTGTATAAACCTAAAACAACTTGGTTGGCTCGAATTTCAAAACTACCTTTTAATTCCTCAACTCACTATAGCTCACAACATATTACACCTTCCTGACAACACCCCAATACTCTCTCAACTTCTAATCCCTTACAACAACCTTAACTCACTTCGCTCCTCTAATAAACTCATGACAAAAGCAATAAGGGTAAACAACACAGCAGGTGGTTCTCTTTTCACTAACACAATAGGTAGAACTTGGAATCATTTACCTAGTGACATAACTCTGACCACATCCCTGCCACAATTCAAACAGAAAATTAAACTGTACTACCAAAATCATTGGCTTTGTTCCTGCAGTACACCTGACTAACCTTTTCCTCATACACTAGTTCTTCTTCACTCTTTTCATCTCTTCCCTTCTCATTTTTCTTCCTTTCACTGTATAGATTTAAGTATATTCATTTTATGTACAATTTGTTATCTTGCAACAAACTTCATATTGGAAACTTGTCTCTCTTTTGAAATGATCTTTCAGTCATTAGGTTGATATAACTCCAATTTTTGATATTTTTTAAAGTAATGATTTGTTTATGTAATGTACTTAGTATTTAGTGGAGCTTTTCTCCTCGGGCCTCTGCTGAAAATGGACATGTATCCAGCCAGACTAGCCCGGTCAACAAATGTAAAATAAAATAAAAAATAAAAATAAAATGTTCCCTGAACTGTGTTAACAGAAAATATCTTGTGTTTATAATGATTGAAAAAACCTCCAAGTGTCTTGCCTCTTCTAAAGGAGAACTGACACCTTGAGCCTAAAGATTACTTAGCTGATCATCAGTCATAAGGATATCTCAATGCTTTTGAATAAGGTCCATAAACCTAAAAGTATTATGACCATAAGTGGTAATAAGTCAAATAGGATCATTATTTTTACTCTTTTTAGATTATTTCAACAAATCTGTTCTATCTAAACTTTGAACTTTTCTACTTGTCTGAAAAATATGGGCCTTAATATATCCTCGTTCTCCATATCTATTTATTAGCTCTTTTTGTTGTAATAAGGACCTCTCATTGGTAGAACAAATTATGCGAACCCTCATAAACTGAGATTTTGGAATGTTGCGGATGATATATTTTGGATGACAGCTGGAGGCATGGAATAAAGTATTGTCCGATTGTTTACGATAAACACAAGTGTCCAATGTATCATCTTGTTGTCGACTCACCAGGACATCCAAAAATGAAATACATTTCATGTCATAATGCACTGTAAATTGGATGTCCCACTTATTTTCATTAAGGTATTGGGCAAATTCGTATAAAGATTCCACATCAGACTTCCAAACCATCTAGCAGTCATCCAAATATCTCTGCCAAATATCAAGTAGCTCCAAGTAGCGCATAAAAAGGTCATCATAAATGGTTGCAAATGATGCACCCATGGCTGTACCCTTAAGTTGCAAAAACAACTACCATTGAAGTAAAAAACATTCTTGGTCAGAGCATGTTCAGTTAGGCAGAGAAAAGTGTTGAAACCAGGACTATACAAAGGAACTTTTTCTAACCAGTATTGCAAGGCTGCCAAACCAGCCCAATGTAGAATACTCGTATATAAAGATGTAACATCTAGAGTGCACATAATCCTCCCTGGTTCTAATTGCATATCTGAAATGATGTTAAGAAATTCCGTAGTGTCCTGTATTTGAGCCCTAACCATATTTACCAGTGGTTTAAGATACATTGTGAGAAAAGATAAGACACAATGGGCCTACCTGGTGGTTGTATTTGGTTCTTGTGAATTTTGGGGAGCAGATATAAATATTGTGATAAGGGGTCATGGACCGCCAAATGATGCAAAGTTTTTTGACTGATGATATCCTCACTGACTGCTAATTGTAAAAACTCATCAATCTCATGCTTAAATTATGGAGTCGGATCAAGGGCATTTTTCATATAAAACTTGCCATCAGTCAATTGTCTTTCAGCCTTAGCCAAATACATGGCCCAGTCCATGACCACTTTGGCGGAGATATTTGGATGACTGCTGGATGGTTTGGAAGTCCGATGTGGAATATTTACACAGATTTGTCCAATACCTTAATGAAAATAAGTGGGACATTCAATTTACAGTGCATTATGACATGAAATGTATTTAATTTTTGGATGTCCTGGTGAGTCGCCAACAAGATGGTACATTGGACACTTGTGTTTATCACAAACAATCGGACTTTACTCCATGCCTCCAGCTGTCATCCCAAACATATCATCCGCAACATTCCGAAATCTCAGTTTATGAGGGTTCATAGAATTTGTTCTACTAATGAGGCATTCTTATTACAACAAAAAGAGCTAATAAATACATTTGGAGAATGAGGATATATTAAGTCCCATATTTTTCAGACAAGTAGAGAAGTTCAAAGTTTAGACAGAACAGATTTGTTGAAATATCAGTCTAAAAAGATTAAAAATAATGATCCTATTCGACTTATTGCCACTTATGCTCTTAATACTTTTGGGTTTATGGACCTTATTTAAAAGTATTGGGATATCCTTATGGCTGATGATCAGCTAAGCAACCTTTTAGGCTCAGTGTCAGTTCTCCTTTAGAAGAGGCAAGACACTTGGAGTTTTTTTTCAATCATTATAAACACAAGACATTTTCAGTTAACACAGTTCAGGGAACATTAGAAGGTAGAATATTAGTGGGTTCTTTTGCCTGTGGTCACTGTAGTTTTTGCAGGTACATATGTAAAAACTAAAGAATTTACCAGTAAAAAAACACTTCTCAGATATTTAATATCAATATATTCGCTAATTGCAGCACAGACTGGGTTATTTATTTAGTTACATGCACCTGCTCTGCGTTCTATATAGGTCAGACTTCAAGACCTATTAAATTGCACTTCTCTGAACACCTCAGTAATGTTAAGAATAAATGTCAAGTTAATGCCTTGTATAAGCATACCATTAAACACCCTTCTAAACAGTTCAAATTTGCTGTCATTGATAAAAGTCTTGGCAATAGGAATTCTAATATTTTAACTAAAACAGAAAGAACTTGGATTGTAAAACCTAGTAGATTTATTTTCTCCAGGATTGAACGAGCATCTTTAATGTTTATTAATTGATTTATTAAATGGGTGGACCTAATTTTAAATTGTATTGTAATTCACTATATAAATGTGTGTAACTAACATACTTTATTAGAACTCATTGAGAAAGACTCATGGCCAAAACCAGTCTGGTTGTTCTAATTTTGAATTATTAAAGTTTTCTTTACCTCTCACTGGAGTGCTGACCTTTTTGGATTTGATATTTGTTTTTGATTGGGCCGTTGCTAGCAGAAGGTTGCTGCTAACTCTGTTTTGAATAATATATCACCTGCAGATTTCATATCTCTCCACTGTACAGATTTTTGCAGAACATCCAGATTTTTGCTCATATTTTTGGTCCACTTTTCACAAAATTATGGTTTTCTAGGAAATCACTGGCAAATAATTGAAGATCGAATTCAGAAAATAATGACAGACATTTGGATTTCAGACTTCATATCCTTCAGAAAACTCATGCTAATACAAGACCTTTTATCTTATCAAGTTTATAAGTATATAAGAACAATATTTAAACATTGTCCCTATTTTTGGGCCTTTGTCTGCCCATTATTTATGGCTTTGTCCAGATTTCTTGCGAGAAGAGATTGAGAGGTACTGATGCTGATGGCATGTTGAAAGTAGCAAAATGCACATAGGATGGAGTTGTGATGGCCACAAATGTCTGTTTATTAAGCCAAATTTAGCTTAATTGATTAAAACCAAATCACTTTACCAGATGTGTGTCTGGCATAGTACCAAGGAGGAGTCCCGCTCTCCCATATCTAAAGTTGTGTTGCACTTCAATGTCTGGACTCCATTATACCTAAACCAAGTCCAATTTCAAAACACAAAAATACATGCCCTGGTCCACCTTACAATCTGAAGAGATGACGGTTAAAAAGTCACAGAAATTTGTCAGAACATTCCCACGTTAGTGATGACCAGAATGCTTTGTATCCTCTGCTCCTCCTTTCCCATTCTTCCTTTGTCACCCATTTCTTACATCACAGAAAAGGCAGGACCCCCTCTCCCCCAAGCCAAAAAAACACATGCCAAAAATGGAAAGTGAACTCAATCTTCATGGTATATATAATTGGTAATTGGCTCCTTTTTTTAAGAGTAGGTGTACTACAGATCTACCTCCTTGTCCTTTCAAATGTTTGCACTGAAATATGTTTGCACTTTTTCAGCTTCTGCACTGCCTTTGACCAAAGCAAATAAATCCCAGCCATTTCTGTTTTATGATCATCAGCTCTCTTTTTATTATCTTTTCCAAGATTTTTATAGATACTCATCCCAGGTCATTCTCCTGTCACAACTAGAGCCTCCCAACATTTCTTTTGCAACAGCAATTGTCATAAAGTGTTGCCATCTCATACCAGATATACGTATCCAGTGGCATTCCAGTAGCCCGATTTTTGATTGAGCACCTGGTCATTCTTCTGTAGCCTTCTTCATAATCTGTTGACGTACAAATTCACTATGACCCATATACATACTGGTGACATAGTTTGCTTTTGTAATAAAAGGAAAGCATTAAATATTCAGATGTTTGTCTTTGGCTTCAAATGAGCAAACTACTAGTTAATACAGCCAAGATGAATGTCATGCCTTTTCTACCACAAGGAAGCTCCAAACTCTTCCGCAAATTACCTTCTAGACTCAAAAGGTAAGACAGGTCCCAGTGTACAAGTGCAGAAATACCCAAGCTTAGCACTAGACCCTCTTCTCAACCTCAGCAATCACCCTGACAAAATTTCTGGCAAAGTTCTTTCACAATTAAAATTATGTTACATCATTTCCCACCTATTGTCTCCAAGTTCCCATAAATCCATTGCCAACAATGTTCTCTTTTGTAAGGTACAGTATGCTCTGCCACTTCTCAACATGCACTCCACCTATAACTGTCAAAAATTACATGCAGCAGAGTTACAAAATTTGTAAATTTACTCTCCTACCGATAAAAGAAAACAATACAGATATGTACTTTATGAGGTTGTTCCCATTACCAGATGGAGCCCCTTCTTTTAGGAACAGTAATTTTCAAAATTCTTAAAACGAGATACTGCCCTCTCAAAAGGACATTACCATTGAGTAATCAAGACTACACCCTTAGAAACAGCCAGAAAAATGTTCCTACTCTTTCAAAACCCAAACTCAAAGTAGCCTTAGCTGAGAAAGCCTTCAAAAGAGCAAGATCTGTACTGTGGTACCAGCTATCAAATGATATTATGGGCACTGGTACAGAAGAAGCATTTTAAAAAACATTAAAATCCTGCCTGTTTGAAGACGCCATATACTCTTGCTTTCTTGATAGTGGTTAAGGAACAGAACCTCACTGAAATTCCATGTAGATTAATAACATTATATATAACCAGACCTATTCCTCTCATGCATAAAATCTCCTAACTAATGTATATATTTCCTTTCTTGTTTGCAGTGTTTTGTGGCATGTTAGTATTTCTGTTTTTTCTTAAATTGATATGTAATTTGCTTTTATTGTATTATGATAGATACTGTGAATCTTGTAACATTGTACCAGTGTCGTGACTGAAAAGGGTCAATTGACCAGCACACATGCCCAGTCAACAAATAGAAGTAAATAATAAATACATATTTTGACTGATCCTACAGGTACTTTTTATAGTCATCTGCCTTCCAAATACCCCAAATATTAAATGTTCTCCATGAGGCCCTCCTCTATGTGAGACTGTTCCTTTCTAAAAGGAATGCAATGTATGTTGACATGTATCTATGCCTACATAGGACCACCTTGAATTGATACAGTATCACTGGATCCCCCTGCTCATGACAGAAAAAAAAATAGTCGATGGGCTGCTGTTACTGATATGTAATGTTTCACCCAGGTGATCACCTCCAAAGTACCCCCAGGAGACTTCAAGCTTACCCTTCAACCCTTTGCCCTTTGGATTGTCTTGGAGCTACCAAGCCAAATGTTTACTCCTTCGCAAGTAAATTTAGCATCTTTAAAAAACAATATTACCTGGTTGCCCACTACAAGGCTAGGCTGCACAGAAATTCTGAAAGGTCCACAAAAGGCTAATTACAAATGGCATGTCATAAATATCAAGGATTCGTTTCTACTACCATGCACATTTTGCAATATCTGCCATATATGCCTGAGTATTTCTGGGTCAATGGGCCTTCATTTATCTTACTTCTTGGGGTACTGCCTGTCTCACTCTTTCATCTTGCACCTTTCCTGGAATGACTTCACTGTATATGCCCTGCCCAAGACATTTTGGAACCAGATGAGCCCTGATAAAATATATGGCTGCTCTACTTAATACATATGTACCACGTAAGCCTGAGCTGATCCTTGGGAACAGGTCAACAGCTTTCCCAACCCAGCTTTTTCCTGATACTCACAAAATGCTATTCTCCTGCCTTATATGAAGCTCTAGTCCTAGGTGCCAGTGCAAAAATTAACATCTGCTGCTGTGTTTAATATGTCCCACAGATAACACAATACCTGCTTGGGGCATTGTTCTGCCTCTGCTGCCACCCTTCTGAAGTTTCACACTGAAAACGAGAGAGTCTGCTAATGAATTGCTTAAAACCTTAATATATTGTACTCAAAGTGTGATATTCCACTGTAAGTAATGCAAAGTAAAAAAAAAAATCTCATGGGCTCAGTCAGCCTCTCTTTGTCTTCCAACTGATCATTGACAGTGTGCACTACCTCTGTATTTTCTGACCACAGTTTTACCATCCTGTCCTTTTGACTTCCCTCAATAATTCAATTGCTACAAGCACATGTAAAGAACACGTAACTATTACGCCTTCATTTTTATGCCTGTCATTTCTTAACCATTGACTACTGAACCATTGATTTTATTGTATCTTCTAAAACCTATTCCTCCTGCTACACCTGTGAAAAGCTCATCTTTGTACTCTTGTTAGCATGTTTGCCACACTTGTATACCATTGAAATTATTCACAAAAATCTAGTTTATCCTGACCTTTTCCCTCGTGTCTGCTGACACTCTTATCCTATAATATGGTTCTGTCTGCTCCCTTTGCTGCTAATCATCTCATAAAGGATATGCCTATCTAAAACCTATTCCTCCTGCTACACCTGTGAAAAGCTCATCTTTGTACTCTTGTTAGCATGTTTGCCACACTTGTATACCATTGAAATTGTTCACAAAAATCTAGCTTATCCTGACCTTTTCCCTCATGTCTGCTGACACTCTTATCCTATGATATGGTTCTGTCTGCTCCCTTTGCTGCTAATCATCTCATAAAGGATATGCCTACTGATATAACTCTCCAGGCAAAATTCAGCAGCCCTACCATAGATTGTCAGTCTAACTGTAGTTTTACTGTCCTTGCTACCACTGTTTCCCTTAAAGTTTATTTTAACTTCTTAAGCTTTTCTTTTGGGAACAATGCCTAGTTCAGTGTCCAAAAAATGACAAGCATGTAGTCAGACCAAGGGATAGCTAGGGGGTGGGATAAATGAAAATGGAGTTAAAATATGTCAGAAAAAAAACAATATATAGTTAGGGAGTGGGGTAAATGAAAATAGAGGTTAAAAATATAGTAGAAATAAAAAAGAATATATAGGAAAGAAGTATTTAGAATGATTGTCAAAGGTTAAAGTATTGCAAAAGAAGGAGAATCTCACAGAACAAGAACATGAGCAATTACTGAGTGCTAAAGGGAAGTTGATGGAGTATTTGAATAATATCCATAAGTTTAGAATGTTTTCACACAAATAAGTAACTTTTGATAAGAAATCCAGAGCTCAGCAATTCTTAGCACAATGACTTTGGCAACAGAAAGTAGAAAGGGTTGTTGTCAAACTTAGGGAGTCTATGACAAGAAAATAACCAGAGATCCTATAGAGGGTTTAGAGATATTTTGGCAATTATATGTACATTTGTATAAAGCAGTGCAATGTGGAAACCAAGAAAAGGCAAAAATGGAAATATTTATGGTAGACTTAACTATGCCAATGTTAGAGGAAGATGTGGTTCAATAATTAATATTTAATCAAAGGATGAGATAAAATAGTCTTGTGTAATCAATCAACAGTGAAATCTCCAGAAGTGATAAAGATCTTTAAGGTTTTGTTTAACAATATTCTAAAAGGGGGGACAGTACCAGCATCTTGGAAGAAAGTTGGGGTGGCTGCATTATCCAAGAATTTAAAGACTTTTAAAAATCCATCTTCATATAGACCAATTTCAATCTTAAACTAGGATTATAAAGTATTTTTGTCTTTATTAACTAAGAGAATGTAAAACATATCACTAAAAGTGACAGATATGAATCAATGTGGTTTTGTGGAGGGGTGGCAGACATTTAACAATATTAATAGAAGAATGACAATCCATGTGGAAGCAGAGTGTATGAAAGCACTTTTATTGTTAGTGGATCTTGATAAAGAGAAAGCATTTGATAGAGTCAGATGGAATTTTATTAGTAGGGCAATGTTAGCATTTTCATTCCTTAAGAGAATAATAGGGGTAATAAGGAGGATATATGAAGAGTCCGAGGGAAGAATTATGGTGAGGGATTTCACTCTGACAACCAGTGTTTGAACAGAGAAAGTAGACATGGATGCCCTCCTTCTGCTGTGTTATTTACTTTATATTTAGAAACATAAGCAAAGAAAATAAAGTACTCAGAAATTCAAGGATATAACTTGTATGGCAGGGTCTATATTATATGTTCAAAGTCTGAAAACTGATCGACTCCATATGAGCAAAGTTTTCAAACATCAGACACAAAATATAAACAAACTAACAATAACAAAAAACTACCTGAACACTCTATGCAGGGGGGCAAGCCCCCCTGCACCCACCACACCCCACGCTACTTAAATATACCAACTCCGAGATCGTACTACATTGAAGTGAAGGGAAATATTCCCTACGGCGATCTCAGTTGGAACGTTCAATGTTTGAAAACTTCGCTCATATGATGTCGATCATATGAGATTTGAAGTTTTCAAACTTCAAACTTATACTATAGACCCATATGGTAAGCAAGAAAAATTGGATTTATTTGCAGATGATACTATTTTGTACTTGTAAAATCCAGAAAATGGCACGTCACTGTTGTGAACATTCTTAGACAATTTCGTGTCATTTTAGGTTATAAAATAAATGAAGATAAAATAAAGACTATAGCAGTAAACTCTGTACCATCTCATAACTTTGTTCAGCAATATCCTTATTCATGGGGACCTCAGATGAAGTCACAGTAGCTATGATCAAAATGTTGGGTGAGACAGGAAAGAAATGACTCCTGAGGGTACTCACATCACAGTGTAAAGAAAGGTGTATCCCAGATAACTGGAAAATAAGCAACAATGTACAAAAACAAAGGGGACATCCAAAGATGCAGGTAGTATAGAAATATCAGACTCCTACCACACTGCATGAAAGTTCTGGAGAGGGTGATTGATAAATAAATATGTAGAGTAGTAGAAACTAAGATGAAAGATAAGCAGTTTGGATTCAGATCAGGATGCAGCACAAATGACCCAAAGTTTGCAGTGAGACAGATAGTTGAGAAGAGGCTAGAGATGAGGATAGAAGTCAAAATGGACATTCCTAGACTTGGCAAAAGCATATGATAACGTCCCAAGAAAACTGATTTGAGCAGTTCAATAGTGGTTTGAAGTCCCAGAAACATTGGTAGAATTAGTGCAAGCTGTATACAAGAACCCAGTCAGTCAAGTATAAACAGTGTTTGGTCTCACAAAAGAGTTCTCAATGGTAGTTGGTGTGCATCAGGGTTCAGCTCTGAGCCCACTGCTGTTCACATTGGTGTTGGACTACATCAGCAAACAGGTGGGAGGGGACAGATCAACAAAGCTGCTATATCCAGACTATGTGACATGACATGCTGACTCTGAGCAAGAACTTCAGCAAAGGATAGGGGAATGGAATGCAAAACTAAAGGCACATGGGATGAATCTGAGTGCATATGAGGCAGTTATAATTGTAGCAAATGGGGAAATTTTAAGAAGTTGAAAAATTACATAGAAGGGAAAATAGGGGAACAGGTTAATGGCTTCAAGTATATGGGAGGGGTAGTTGATGAGAAGGGAAGTCTGAACAAGGAGGTCAAAACTGGAATCAGAGGGGCTGGAACCAAATGGTAAATAATGTTGGGGTAGTATATGATAGAAAAATGCCGAAGAATGCCAAAGAAGCTGAAAAGTAAGGTGTATAAAACAGAGGTGCAACCAGTATTACTGTATAGTACAGCAACTTGAGCAGTAAATGTAGAGCAGTTGAAGAAGCTAGAGGTGATGGAGATGAAGTGCCTGACACAGGTGGTAGGATGCACACTGTGAGACAGACAAAGGAATGATGACATCAGAGCAGATGCCAAAGTAGCTCCAATTGCAGAGAGGGTCAAAGAGAACAGATTATTGTGATATGGGCACATGTGCAGAAAAGGAGAAAACAATCTGATGAATAAAATTTTTGGCAGACAGGAAGAAGACACATGTTGAAAATAGATCTATTAACATCTGTCACATGATCTATAAGAATATAATTACAGCTATGAATAAAAAAAATGTGCCGTGATATAATTTATATTGATATAGCTTCAGCATTTGACAGGGTAATGCAGAAAAACACAGATCAAGAACATCTAGGTATTGATGTACTCTTGATAAGGTGGGTAGCTTCATGGCTTACAAATAAGACATGGCAAGTATCATACCATAGTCAGACAGGTGAAATGAAGTTACAGTCAGGTGTCTCATAGGGCTCTGTCCTAGGCACATACTTGTTTAGATTGCATTTTTCAAATCTATCTTTTTCTTCTGAGGTATTCTACAGTCTGTATGCAGATGACTTGAAATTGAGTAAATGATTTTGTGTGTTACAGATAGAGCACGTCTGTAAAAGGACTTGACTAAATTGACAATTTGAGCACAGGAGAATAATACACTGATAAATACATCAAAAACAAAGCATATGAGATTTGGGAGACATAATCTGAAAGGTGAATATTTAATACAGCACACAATAATTCAAACTGTAGATTTATTTAAGGACGTGAATTTTTCTAATCATATCAACCAATTGGTTAATGATGGTTATAGGTTGTATAAAAAGATTTAAAAAGTCTAGGAAATTAAAATAATGAAGTCATTATTTGTTAGTTACATTAGACTGAAACTTGAGTATGGAATTACGATATGGATACCTTATAGGAAAATAAGCATGCGTAAACTGTAAAGAGTAAAGTGAAAATATACCAAGGGCATCCATGGATTTGAAAATGTAAGTTATTATGCAAGACTAAAATATCTGACCTTGTACAATGTCTCATATAGATAATTAGGAAGAGACCTTATTCAGGTATATAGAGCATTCAGAGACAGTTACTTCTAGGAAAGTTTGGGATTATCAAAACATAGTAGAGAATCATCAGCCAACCTATGTGGAAGATTATCTAGGAATGAGAAGTGTACTAATTAGTTCTCTGAGATAGCAGCTGATACATGGAATAGACTACCAAATTACTTTAAAACAAGAACTATTTTTGATATTTTAAAAAATAGCCTGGACACTCATTTTGGGAACAACTGTTATGTTATATTAGCATGCTAGAAGGACATTAATGCCCCTGCTTGAAGTAGTTGTTTGCATGTATGTATGTATGTATGTATGTATGTATGTATGTACAGTGGATATAAAAAGTTTACACACCCCTGTTAAAATGCCAGATTTTTGTGATATAAAAATGGGACCACAATAAATAATTTCAAAATGTTTCCCACCTTTAATGTGACCTATAACCTGTGCAATTCAATTGAAAAACAAACAAATCTGTTAGGGGAAAAAATATAAAAAATAAAAAACGTACAATAGGCTGGTTGCATAAGTGTGTACACCCTTAAACTAATACTTTGTTGTGTGTGCACACCCTTAAACTAATACTTTGTTGAAGCATCATTTGATTTAATTACAGCATTCATTCTTCTTGGGTACACACCTGCCATCAATTAAAGAGACTCTGATTAACCCCAAATAAAGTTCAGCTGTCCTAGTAGGATTTTCCTGACATTTACTCAGTTGCCTGCTACAGCAAAAGCCATGGTTCGCAGAGAGCTTGCAAAGCATTAAAGGGATCGCATTGTTGAAAGGTATCAGTCAGGAGAACGGTACAAAAAGATTTCCACAGCATTGGATATACCATGGAACACAGTGAAGACAGTCATCAAAAAGTGGAGAAAATATGGGACAACAGTGACGTTGCAAAGGACTGGACGTCTGTTCAAAATTGATGAAAAGACAAGATGAAAATTGGTCAGGGAAGCTGCCAAGAGACCTACAGTAACACTGAAAGAGCTGCAAGAATTTCTGGGAAGTACTGGTTATGTACTACATGTGACAACAATCTCTCATATTCTCCGTATGTCCGGACTAGTGGGTAGGGTTGCAAGACGGAAGCCTTTTCTTACACAGAAAAATATCCAGGCCTGGCTAAAATTTGCAAAACAATACATCAAGTCTCCCAAAAGCATGTGGGAAAATGTGTTATGGTCTGATGAGACCAAGGTTGAACTTTTTGGCCACAATTCCAAAAGGTACGTTTGGAGCAAAAACAACACTTTGCACCACCAAAAGAACACCATCCCCATGATGAAGCATGGTGGTGGCAGTATCATGCTTTGGGGTTGCTTTTCTTCAGCTGGAACTGGGGCTTTAGTCAAGGTGGAGGGAATTATGAACAGTTCCAAATACCAGTAACGTTTAGCCCAAAACCTTCAGGTGTCTGCTAGAAAGATAAAGAGGAATTTCACCTTTCAACACAACAATGACCCAAAGCATAAATCCAAATCAACAAAAGAATGGCTTCACCAGAAGAAAATTAAAGTTTTGGAATGGCCCAGCCAGAGCCCGGACCTAAATCCAATAGAAAATCTGTGGGATGACCTGAAGAGGGCTGTGCACAAGATATGCACCCACAATCAGACAGCTTTGGAGCACTTTTGCAAGGAAGAGTGGGCAAACATTGCCAAGTCAAGATGTGCCATGCTGATAGACTCCTACCCAAGAAGATTGAATGCTGTAATTAAATCAAAAGGTGCTTTAACAAGGTATTAGTTTAAGGGTGTGCACACATAACAAAGTATTAGTTTAAGGGTGTGCGCACTAACGCTAACAGATTTGTTTTTCTATTGAATTGTACAGGTTATAGGTCATATTAAAGGTGGGAAAAGTTTTTAAATGATTTATTGTGGTCTCATTTTTTTATATCACAAAAACGTGGCATTTTAACAGGGGTGTGTAACTTTTTATATCCACTGTATGTAAGGACATGAGGGCATCCATCAAATAGATGGAGGATTGTATGAAGACCTGCTTCAGTCAGGCTTGACTGTAGAAGAAGGTAGGTAAGTGGCAATGAATCGAGAGAGAGATGGCGACAGTTAACTCGACACCTCAGCCCCATGTCGAAAATGGAAAAAAGGAGACTGGTGATGATGGTGATAAGATGAAACATTTAGGTGTATGGATTAAGACAAATTCTGATATGTAAGTTAAGGATATGTGGGAAGAGACTAAACAAAAGATAATAGAAAACGAGAAACAAATCTCTTTATTATTCATGTAGATATTAAGATAGAAACAAGGAAGATGTTATTTCTTTGGCTTTATATAAAGGTCAGGTGTATGATTATCAACAGGAGGAGAGGTTGTAAATGGTAACTAATAAAGAGTTGAAGGAATTTATCTATGAGGGGAAGAGAGCAAGAGTTAAGTAGGGTAAGTTGATTAAATTGATTCTCCCCATAGAACAAAGTGGTTTAGGTTCACCTGATTTGAAGGGATGGTTTACAGCTATGCAGTTAAGGCGCTTCTCTGTGTAAATTTGTATGTATTATATGTGTATGTGTATATATATGTATATATATATATATATATATATATATATATATATATATATATAAATGTGTGTGTGTGCATATATATATATATATATATATATATATATATAAATATATATATATATATATATATATATATGTATTTGTGTATATATAATATATGTATATATAATTATAGGTTTACTATCATGTTACCAAATCAAACAACATATTCTTTACAAATTTTGGAAGTTCTGAACTGCACACCTGTTGAAAGAAACGTAACCAACGGTCAACATTCGCTTTTTTCGTAACTGCATTTAATAGTGAAATAGTAGCACAACCCAAACACACCATGTCTGCAAGGTTTTTGTCAGATGTTTGAGTGTCGCGACACTCAAACATCAGTGAAAAACACAAACACAAAAATCTACATGTTTTTACGTTTTTGCAGGGGGGGCAAGCCTCCCTGCACCCCCCCACACCCCATGCAAATTATATATACCAATTCAGAGATTACATTACAGGGAGTAAAAGGGTAAATTTTGTGATCCTCACTGTACCTTGATCTTCATTCATAACGTCAAGTTCTCTTTACCGAATTGTTACTTTAATTTGTGCAACTGATTTAAAATAATTATGTATTACATTTTTTAAAGTAGGCTGTGCCTGCAGCTCCCAAAAAGACACCGTAAACCTCCAGTTGTAAAACAGAAATTTAATTAATACCAAAGGATAAGCGCTTTTGTTCTGTAAATACAAAACTTCATCAGATAAAATCCATATAAAAGGAACAATGCTTAAATAGTAAAAAATAAAAAGTCATGTGATAAAACATCATAAGCTAAAATACATACGTCAACAATGGTTATAATTAAAACTTAAAGTAACATAACCTCTTAAATGATTTTACACATCTCTACCACAAAATCCATGTAAATATATGTGTTTATATCGTGTGTATATATATATATATATATATATATATATATATATATATATATATATATATGTATATATTCATATTTATTTATTTTATTTATTTATTTATTTGCATTTGTTAACCGGGTTGGTCCAGCTGGGTAAGAATTACCCTTTTTCATTGGAGACCCGAGAGGAAAAGCCCCAAACAGACATACAAATACATACAAATAGAGACAAATTAACAATATTACAGAGGAAAACAATATTATGGGTACAATGGATAAGAAAAACAAACAATGAAAGTTTGAGAATATGAGTAAGGTAGGCCAGAGGCATGCATGCAAAAGATTTATGAAAATGTGTTCTGAGCAAGATCTCTGAATTAAGTTAAAGTAGGCAAAGAAATGATGATTTAGGTGTGGAGTTAGTAGTGTGGGAGGTTTAGGTGGGAGCATGTGAAGGACATTCCCATTTGGAGGAGAGATGGGAGAGAAGCATGGATTTGAAATTGTTGTGGTTAGGTATATTACGTAGTGGTGTGGGGAGATTGTTCCATAGTTTGTCTATAGTGTGGGATAGTAGTAGTTTACCAGTTGGGTGGATGGGTTTGTGTACATGCAGGAGGTTTTGGCCTGTGGATCTCAGGGTACTGGTAGGTGTGTAGGGTGTTAGAGATTTAGCAAGAGAGGGGCATTCTGCTGGTTTAAAGATGAGTTTGTGGGCTGTTGTAAGTTGTAGGTACTTTAGGTGGTTGTGGAGTTCTAGCCAGTTTAGGGTGTGTAGGGTGTGACAATGATGGGAAGAGTTCTTAGAATTGGTTGCAAATTTGCAGATTTTGTTGTAACAGGCCTCAAGTTTAGCATGGAGTCCGAGTTGTAGGTTGGAGAATAGGGGAGCACCGTACAAGAGAGAGGGGAGAAGGAAGGTAGATGCAAGGGTATGACGGGAAGATGGAGTAAGGTAGTAGTTGTGTCTGTAGAGGAGGCCGACTTTCTGGTGGGTTTTTTTGATTGCTGAGAGGATGTGGGAGTCGAATTTTAGGTTTTCATCGATGGTAATGCCAAGTAGTTTGGTACTAGGAACGATTTCAAGAGGGGTGTTATTGTGACTTTTGATGGAAAATTGGACTTTGTGGAACTGGGAAGTTTTAGTGGGAGTAAATATCATTAGCTTTGTTTTGTTGGCATTTAGGGCCAAGTGATGCGATTGCATCCATGATTCAATTTTGGAGAAGGCTATTTGGGTATTAAGTAGAAGTTTGGAGGGGAAGGAGGCTGAGCAGATGATAGTGGAGTCATCTGCGTATTGGATGACTGAGGCTTCAGGGATGGAGAGGTGAAAGTTGTTAATGAATAAGTTGAAGAGCAGAGGGCCAAGTACTGATCCTTGGGGAACTCCTGTGGGTGTAGGTAAGAAAGGGGAGTTTGACTCTTTCCATTGTACAGCCTGCTGGCACGTGGAAAGGTAGCTGGAGAACCAGTCTAGGGTTGAGGGAGATAGATGCAAGTGTGACAGCTGGGACAGGAGGAGGGAATGGCAAATAGTATCGAATACCTTTGAGAGTTCAAGAAAAAGAGAAGATACGTATTTGCCACTCTCACGTGCTAGGTTGACTGTTTCGAGGAAGGAAATGAGGGCTGTCATGGTGCTGTGGCCTGGGCGGAAGCCATGCTGGGTGGGAGAGAGGAGTTTGTGCTGGATTAGGTAGGGCATGAGCTGGGAGTGGATGGCTTTCTCTAGAATATTACAGAGAGGAGAGAGTATAGCTATGGGTCTGAAGTTGGTAGTGTCTGTGTTCTTACCACCTTTGTGGAGAGGAATTATGTATGTGTAACGCCAGATGGTTGGTACATACGATTCCTGAATGGATCTATTAATGAGGATGGATATGGGATAGGCTATAGATTCGGCTGATATTTGAAGAAAATTTGCTGGAAGGTTGTCAGGGGCATTGCGGCATGGTTTTAGCTCTTGTAGTAGTCTTTTTATAGTATAGGTGGAGACAGGTTTAAGTGAGAATAGCGGTGGAGGAGGAGGGTGAGAGAGAGGGTTTGGGGTGCAGGGTGAGGGGTTAGTATTGATGGATAGATTGGGGAAAGTGGAGGATAATTTAGCTATACAATCAATGAAAAATGTGTTGAAGTTAGTGGCCATTTCAAGACTTGAGAGGTTGGGATTGGGGCAGGGGTTGGAAGTATTACCAGGGTTGAGTATTGAAGAGATGGATGTCCAGAATTTCTTTGGATTGTTTGAGTGTTTGTATTGCAGACTGCTGTAGTAGCTTTTGCAATCTTTTGTTATTGATTTTTTGGCCAGGTTATGAAGGTGTTTATATTCTTGGAGGGTGGTGGGGTTTTTCTGTTTTTGGTACAGTTTCCACTTTTTGTTTCTCTGAGTGATTATCAATTTAGTTTCTTGGGATAGCCAGGGGCAGGAATTTGTTTTGATACGTTTGGTTTGTAAAGGGGCTACTTTATCTAGTAAGGTAAGGAAGGTTTGGTTAAAATATGTGACGGCGTTATCTAGTGGAAGGATTTTCAGTGGGGACCAATTAGTAACCTTGAGGCATTCAGAGAAGATTTCGGGATTGAAGGAAGACAGGTTACGGGATTGTTTGAAAATGTGTTGTTTTTCTATGTGTGAGGATAGGCGGTCAGTGAAGGCTGGTAAGTGGTCACCTAGGGGGTCTGGTATTACACCAGCTTTCGAGATACGGTTGGGCTGTGTTGTTAATATCCAATCTAAGATGGTACCGGAGGAACCATCTTTGTTTGGCCTAGAAGGGAGGTCTATTAGTTGGGTGAAATTGTAGAGGTTGATAGAGTGAGATGGGGTATCTATGAGGAAGGAGGTCCAGTTAATATTTACATCACCAAGAATGTAGGTTTCATATTCGATGTTTGAGTTAAACCAAGAGAGGATGTCTTCCAGAGTTTTGGTATTGTCTCCGGGTGGGATGTAGATGGAGCAGATGCAGATGGATTTATAGTTGTTAAGTTTTAGAAAGCCTACAGTCATTTCTGCATTGGCAAATGTTGGGATGGGGTTGGTCAATGGAGTAAAAGTGAGAGTGGAGGAGTAGATAATTGCTACGCCACCTCCTTTGCTAGGAGTTCTATCATTGCTTATAATGTGGTAGCCTGGAGGAAGGATTTCATTATCTCTGATGGAGGGTTTGAGCCAGGTCTCAGAGACAGCGGTTATGTCTGGCTGGTTGTAAGAGAGCCAGGCATGAAGGTTGGGGATTTTATTACGGAGGCTTTGTGTATTTAGGGTCATGAGGCGGATAGTCTTGTGTTTGTGTTGATTAGAACTTGGGTTAGGGTGGGTACAGGTAGGGGCTGGGCCTGGGTTAGGGTGGATGTCACCTGACAGGGAGAGTGAGATATGAGAGAGGAGCTGATTGAAGAAAAGTAGAGGATAAAGGGAAGTATGTTTTTGGGGCAGGGTTGTCTTAGAGAAAGTAGATAGAGTGGGGTGAGGAGATGGTGATGTAGGGAGTAAGGAGAGTTTGAAAAGATTGGATGGGCTGGAGGAGTAAAGTTCTGGAGAGATCTGTGAATATGAGTGGGATATTTCTGGGGGTTGTGAGGTGGTGGTGTGTGTGGTTAGAGGTAGGTATGTATTAGTGTGGAGGCTAAGTTGGGTAATGTAGGTTAGGGATATTAAAAGGGTAGATACTAGTAGAGCTTGTTGTGGGAAGGTAGGCATTGTAGTATAGATGTGTGAGGTGTGGTGTATGTATGAGAGAGGGTGGGGGAGTGTATGAGATTGGTGTGTGTGTATGAAGTGCTACGCTCATCATGCAAACTGTAATGTTCCAAAGGTCACTCTTTTTCTCTTGAAAGTCCACCAGTTTCACCAATGTAACCACCATGTCTTGTTCACTGCTCTCGGACATTTGCATGAAAAGGTGACAATGACCTCTGCTTTTACTGATAATTGTGCATCAGTCCCATATCGGAAGAATTACTGTTTTTCTTCTTCGGGTATACCGATTCTACTTTCAAAGTACAGCAAACCTTGGGAATTTCCTCTGGAAGACCCAGTCTTAGCTTTCCTGGTCCCCATCTTGGTCCCTTAAAAAGTACAGAAAGCTTGTTGTAGAAACCAGGTGCGATCCAAAATGCATTCCAGATGTGAAGCAGGAGCTGAAACAGGTCAGCTGAGATGGCTGTAGTGATGAGAGCATATGGACCATTCACCAGACCTCCACACACAATCAGCATAGTAATTGTGGTTCCAATTCCATTCTGACCGATATTGTTATACAGGAACAACATGGGAGCTGCTACAATGAGCATCACACAGCAGGTTGTCACTCTCCCTCCCGTGTAGTTAGAAACTATACCTGCAATTATCCCACCTAAAATTCCTCCAAAATCAAAGAGCGTAGATATATCTCCAGCACCTTTTGAATCCAAATGTGCTACGTTGGGAATGAACAGTGGTAGCCAGTAAAGGAAGGTGTAGCTAACAAGCTTGGCAAATAGTAAGCAGAGGGAAAACTCCAACACACCTGGAATTTTAAGGGCACTTTCAAAGTTGATGGCAGTGGGCTCTTCAATGACAGTGCCCCACTCTGTGGGTATGTTGATACTGCCCTCTGCTGCATGGTTCGGGCTCCTAAAGAGTTTCTCATCGCTACCATTTCTGATTAATGGTGTCTGTTCAAGTCCTTCATGGTGTTGAGGAGGACAGCAATCCACATCTTCTTGACATTCCACTGTTGGCTGTGGTATGCTGTTATCTGCTTCACTGCCATCAGATGGACCTGCTGGCTGTGGTATGCTGTGAATTGCTTCACTGCCATCAGATGGACCTGCTGGCTGTGGTATGCTGTCATCTGCTTCAGTGCCACTGGATGGACCTGCTGACTGTGGTATGCTGTCATCTGCTTCAGTGCCATCGGATGGACCTGCTGACTGTGGTATGCTGTCATCTGCTTCACTGCCATTAGATGGACCTGCTGACTGTGGTATGCTGTCATCTGCTTCACTGCCATCAGATGGACCTGCTGACTGTGGTATCCTGTCATCTGCTTCACTGCCATCGGATGAACCTGCTGGCTGTGGTATGCTGTCATCTGCTTCACTGTCATCAGATGGACCTGCTGGCTGTGATATGCTGCCATCTGCTGCATTGCCATCAGATGGACCTGCTGGCTGTGGTATGCTGTCATCCGCTTCACTGCCATCAGATGGACCTGCTGGCTGTGGTATGTTGTCATCTGCTTCACCGCCATCAGATGGACCTGCTGGCTGTGGTATGCTGTCATCCACTTCACCGCCATCAGATGGACCTGCTGGCTGTGGTATGTGTTCTAGAAGTTGATCATATTTTGTCAATGCATCCTTTTCAGCCTGAACGGCTCTTTCTTTTTCTGCCACTGCATTATCTCTTGCTTCCCTTAAATTTCTGTTTTCTCATTCAAACATTTCTTTAGAAGCACTGCGAAGGTGTTCAATTTCCTGATTTGTTTTCAGTCTAATTTGTTCAAGTTCATCACGCAATTTATTTTCGTATTCTGTCTTGTAATGATCTCTAGATGCCACATATTTCTCATATACTTCCTCTCTGGCTTTTTTAGCATCCTCTAATTGCATGTGCAATCTTTCAATACGATCTTCTTCATGCGCACAACGGACATTTAACTCCATGTTTTGTCGATTTAGATAATCTTTATCTTTCTGCATCAAAGTAACAGACTGCTGTAAAGTGGACACCTCTTTAAGTAAATCGTTTCTTTCTTTTGATACTGCTTTATTTGTAACTTCAAGTATTTCAGATGTTCTTTTGAGGTCTAACAGTTCACGTTCAAAGGCATCTCTTTCCCTTTTTATTTTATCATAATTTTCCTTTTTGTAGTCACCCTGCTGAATTAGTTGCTTTGTATCAGCTAGTTCTAATGTTAGACGCAGGCATCTGATTTCAAGTTCTGATCTCATTCTTCTTTCGTCTTCATAGCTCTCCATTACAGCCTTCAGCTGATCTTTACAACTGCTTAAATCCTCCAACTGGCTGCTGTTTTTTACTTTAAGTTCATTTAATTCTTTCCTCAATGGCTGCACTACTTCATAAAATCGGATAGACACATATTCAGGAATAGATAACTGATCATCTGGTATATCTTTCAGTTCAATGTACTGTTCTTCACCAAGTTCTAAATCACGTAGGCTACGATAAATATTTCCTGTTCTTTCTCTTAGTTGTCGATTTGTGTCTTCCATCTGCTTCTGTCTTGTTAAAATTGCATCCATTTCTTGCTTCATACGAAGCTGATGCTTCCTGGATTCATCCTGCTGTAACTTCAACTGGTTGTCCAAACGTAAGGATAACAGCTGCTTCTGATGAAGGGCATCATTCAGCTTTTCTTCCAGCTCCTCAATTTTTGTCAAGTATTCAACTTTTAAATTGTCAATCATAAGGTTTTTCTGAGAGAGCTCAATTATTAGCAACTGAAGGTTATGGAGCAGTTCCTTCCTCTCAATCAACTGCCGAGTGATTTTGGTGTTACCATTTCTTTCTTCAGATGAAGACAGGTCATCAGTCGGTACTGTAGTTTCCAGACTGATTTCTTCAGATTCTAGTGAACTTTCAAATACCTTAAATACTATTGCAAGTTGGTCACTAATCTTCAATACTCCAATTTTACAAAGGCAACACAAGAATGCTGCGAAGGCTGCTTCATGACCGGTTCCATAGTCTATTCGAGTGGAATTTCCAACTGCTTCTTTTAGATAAACAGCAACTTCAGGAACTGCTTCCTTTTGCACTTCAGGGACAACCGTAGTAACCAGGTTCTCAGCTTCCTGCTCAAGTTTAGCATACCATGTCCGGAATGCTTTGTTGCCAAACCTGGAAGGCTGGTCTACTGGAGGAGTTTCATCAATCCACTTGTCCAAAGTATTCAAAAGTGCTACTAGCTGTTCAATTGGCTTTGAAACGTTGTAGTCACTTGTCATTTTTTTTCCCTTTACACTTTCATTTAATGTCAGGATAAAGCCCATGTAATTACCATAAGCCTGGGAGCGTTTCCATTTCCCCATGTCTGTAACAATGTGGATTTCTTTCTTTGGAATAATAAAGTCATATTTGGGGAAAGAGAGTGGCACATCTTCCTCAGGAGAAGATCCATCCATTCCCTCAGTCTCGGCCATAGTAGCAGTTAATACACACACACACACACACACACACACACACACACACACACACACACACACACACACACACACACATCTATACATATATTTATTTGGATTTTGTGGTATAGATGTATAAGATCATTTAAGGGGTTATGTTACTTTAAGTTTGAATTATAACCATTGTTGACATATGCATTTTAACTTTTGATATTTTATCACATGACTTTATTTTTACTGTTTAATTAGCATTCCTTTTACATGGATTTTATTTGATGAAGTTTTGTAATGAAATGAAAGAATGAAAGCACTTATCCTTTTGTATTAATTAAATTTGTGTTTTACACTTGGAGGTTTACTGTACCTTTTTGGGAGTTGTGTGTGGGGCTTAGTTTGTTTTATTTTCTGTGCGAGTTCCTGTTTTTTTAAAGTAGCACTGCATTCAAGTAGTCATTGTTTGATAATATGCTCTTCAACAACATGATAGTAAATCATACACATATATATATATTATATATATATATATATATATATATATATATATATGTATATACGTATATATAAAAAATTGAAGTAGAAGGTGCAAATCAGTGTGGAAAGGAATGATGATTAACATAGGGAGTAGGATTTTGGATACAAGCCCTTAAGGAGGGCAACAACAACAACCATACAAAATATTATATTCATAAGATAGCAGAAAGTTTTTTTAATTTTAAGTCAACACAGGAATGGAGAAAGGAGATTTTCCATTAGGGATAATGACAAGTAGGAGTATAAACAATAGGCAAGAGGGGCTTGAATTATATGGAGAAAATTAACAAAAGAACCACAAAGTATAGGGAGCAAATAAGTAGGTACGGAAAGGTAACAGAGTGAAGTGAGTCCAAGCAGAAGTTTGAACTGTATATTAGAGACTGCCTCCCCAACAGGGACTGATATCAGAGTATAGGCAAATAAAAAAGTTAGGAGGATCATAAGTGAAAGACCTGCTCTGGTAGAATTTTTTGTCAACTCTAGAAGAGGAGCTGCTGTTAAAAAGGGATAATTAGTAGTATGTATAAATATGATATGATTATTAAAAGAACCAATCAGAAGAAGTTGGAAAACATTGGGAAGAGAGGCTTGAAAGGCAATATACAAATGTCCCCAAGTATGCAACAAATTCCAGAACGTTTAGGATTTTTGCATGGAAGTTTTTGCATATGTATTTTTATAACTCAAGCAGACTTTTGAGAATGTTTCTTCAGGGAACAAGTGCTGAAGGTGTAATGAGAAGGTGACAGGTAACTGGGGGCATTTTGCAGGGGAGTGTATCTAGCTGGCAGATTTAAAAAATTCCCTGACAAAGTACCAGAGTACTTTGTCAGAAATGTCAGAGGAGCAAATGATTTTAGGTAAGGATTTTTTTTTCTTTGAGATGGGATGTAGGATCCGAACTGCATAGATATCCTATGACTTTAAGATGTTTGTATAATGCTTTTGGTTGCCAAAAACAGTTACTGGAAAAAAATGGAAATCAAAATCTAGACCAACTGTAAGTAAAATTTTGAAAGTTGTAAAAAAGATATATGAACTGGAGGTGGGATCTTTAGAAAAGGGAAGGATCAAATTACATAAAAATGAATGGAATTTGTGGAAACAGTACATGCAGAATAATGTTCAGGAGGAGAAGGAGTAAAATTTAACGGAAATCAAGAACTGAGGAATTTGTGTAATGCTGGAGTGAATAAAAATTGTTAAAGTGTACATTGCATGAAAATGATAATGAAAATGTTGTTATGGTTTGTTTTCCTTTTTGTTAACATATGTGTGCCCATGTCATGTTTTTTTTAAAGATGAAATATCAAAATTAATAAAGATGTTAAAAATGTACTCAGGCCCTGAGCTCTGTCTTTAACTAGTGGTATTGCAAGATCTTGGGAAAACCTGCAAAATGCCCATAGCCCATCTGTACATACCTGTGTTCCTGGTCTGTCTACTACTAAAGCAAATAACTCATTAGGTAATAGATGGCATTATCTCTGCCTCCTACTTCAGCCTAGGCCCAGTGGAGACATGTACTAAACATTTCAAATGCCGTACACACTGCTGCACATGCCATGGACGTGCACCTG